>NC_133663.1:14792602-14881222 GCF_037893015.1 Macrotis lagotis | reverse complement strand
TGGGACCCGAGAGAGGAGGGGCCTAGAGAGGGGGAGGATGTTTTTGTCAAACTCTTTTTCCAAGTGGTATCTCATTGGATCCATTGATCTAGACTGATCTCCTTTTACAGATGAAAATCCTAAATGATCTATTACCTAAGTCAGTAGAACCCAGGTCTGATGACGGATACTCTTGTCAGAATCTCACACCGTTTCCTCTTTGTTGGAATGTTTGACAGGTCCTACTTTTCTTCCATTTCAGCTAAATAGTTGAATCATATGTTGGAGTATAACCCAAATTATTCTTATCTTGTTCACAATATAGTGATCAAATATTCCCCACTCTCTTTTCCTAGGTCCCAGGAACACTGACTTTCCCAGATCCGTCTTCTCCACTTTGATGGCTTGGCTCTGTGATTTCACTGATGAAGGCTTCTCTCTATTGATCCTGCCCCCAACCTCGTGAAGCCTGCCTTTGCTCTCCTACTCTTGCTGACATCCTCCCTGAAATTCTTCCCAGAAGCCCCACAGTTCACATAGTCTTCTTCTTGATCTTTTGACCTTGTGTCTATGAATTTGGACCATGGCACATTCAATTTGTACAACCCCTAACCTAACTTAGGCCGGCATCACCTTTTGCCTGGAGGATTTTTGTTTGGTCATCTTACTGCCAATCTCCTCTCTTTTCAATCCATCCACCACCACACCATGTGTCGTCTTCACAAATATGGCCATGCCACTTTCTTGCTCAAAAGTGGCCAATGACTCCCTCCCACCTTAAAGACAAAAGCCTTGTAAAACCTGGCTCCCACCTGCACTTCTCCCTGAATTTTAGGTTTTCACATTACTTTCTTTCTTTCTTTCTTTCTTTCTTTCTTTCTTTCTTTCTTTCTTTCTTTCTTCTTTCTTCCTTCCTTCCTTCCTTCCTTCTTCCTTCCTTCCTTCCTTCCTTCCTTCCTTCCTTCCTTCCTTCCTTCCTTTCTTTCTTTCTTTCTTTCTTTCTTTCTTTCTTTCTTTCTTTCTTCCTTCCTTCCTTCCTTCCTTCCTTCCTTCCTTCCTTCCTTTCTTTCTTTCTTTCTTTCTTTCTTTCTTTCTTTCTTTCTTTCTTTCTTTCTTTCTTTCTTTCTTTCTCCCTCTTTTCTTTCTTCTTTCTTCTTCTTTCTTTCTTTCTTTCTTCTTTCTTTCTTTCTTCTTTCCTTCCTTCCTTCCTTCCTTCCTTCCTTCCTTCCTTCCTTCCTTCCTTCCTTCCTTCCTTCCTTCCTTCCTTTCTTTCCTTTTTTTCTTTTCTTTTCTTTACTTTACTTTTCTATACTTTTCTTTTCTTTTCCTGTCTTCTCTTCTCTTTTCTTTTTTCTTTTCTTTCTTCCTCCCTCCTCCCTCCCTCCCTTCCTCCCTCCCTTCCTCCCTCCCTTCCTCCCTTCCTTCTTCCCTCCTCCCTCCCTTCCTTCCTCCCTCCTTTCCTTCCTTCCTTCCTTCCTTCCTTCCTTCCTTCCTTCCTTCTCTCTCTCTCTCTCTCTCTCTTTCTTTCTTTCTTTCTTTCTTTCTTTCTTTCTTTCTGCAAGGCAATGGGGTTAAATGATTTGCTCAAGGTCACACAGCTAAGTAAATTTCAAGTATGTGTCTAAGGTTAGATTTGAACTCGGGTCCTCCTGACTTCGGGACCAGTGTTCACATTACTTTTCATTCACACGTTCCTTACCATCTCATTGACCTGTTAGCTTTTCCTCACCTACAACTTCTCAGTTCCTAGCTCCATGGGATCAATCAAATGATTCCCTAAGTTTGCAATTCTCTCCTTCCTCAGATTCTTTAAAACACAGGTGTGACCTTCTTCCTGAGGTCTTTACTGATTCCTTCCCCATCCAATTATTCTCCCTAGAAGGCTCTTCTTCTCTTTCCTTCTCTCCTCAACTCCCTCCTTCCCCTCCCTACCAGCTCTCTTTCTTCCTACCCTCCCTTCCATCCTCTCCCTCTCTCTTTCTCTTTGTCTCTCTGTCTGTCTGTCTCCCTTCCTCCCTCTCTATTTCTCCCTCTCCCCCTCCTCTCCCCCTCCTCTCTCTGTCTCTGACTTTGAAATACTATTGATCTTAGTTCTGACTGCTTTGCAGACTGACTCAGCAGAACACAAACGCCTTTCCTTTTCTCTTTCTATCCCCTGTGTCCAATGCAAACAGTAGGCACTTCAAATATATTTGTCTGAATTGAATGAAACCTATTGGTTATTTCTCATTCTTATTACATGACCAACCCAGATCCTTTCTCTTTCCCTTCTTTCCTTTCTTCAGACATCTTTCTGACACCATTTTGTCTCTTCTTCCATGCTCCCATTCCTCTGGGATGCGTTGGAGTCTGTTCTCACCAACCAAGATCCTTTCCCCTAAGGATGAAATATCCCAATCCTTTCTCCTCTTTCTCACAGACAGTACTTTCCAGCTTCTTCATTATCTTTACAGCTGTCCCCTCACCATCTCTAATTTCTCTACTTTCCTTTTAACTTCTGAAACGCAGAATAGAATCCAGCCTTCTCAGATAGGGCTAAGCTAACCATCATTGATTATGCTGGGAAGATTCCAGCCTCATTATACAGTCTCATGTACCTATTGAAAAATTAAATGCTACCCCCTTGTTAGTTGCTGTCCAGATGGTTTTGGGGAAGGATGAGACATAACTTACAGCTCAGAGTGGTAGGAGCTATGAAAGTGCAAAGAATTCCTAGGGAATGGACTCTCTCCCTCAGCCCCTCAGGACAAGCCCTCAGGCTATATTCCAGTATGACCTTCATGACTGAATAAGCATAAAGTATTTGGAAATGGATTTCTTGCTTTGTCCATATGGTAGCTGATGAATGACCAGAAACAAATTGGGTAATAGGTTCTCAAACTTTTTTTCTTTCTGCTCATGGCTCACTCAATTCAACTCAGTTTAATTTGATTATTATTATTATTATTAAATGCTTAATTTGTGCCAGGCAGTGGGGATACAAAGAAAGGCAATGTCTTCATCCCCTCCCAAGATATTTGCATTTTAATGAGAGAGCTAGCAGGTAGGGACTCAGTGGGTAACTTTAAATTGATTCTCAAGATAATAATAGTAGCCCTACATACCCTGAGATTGAATGTGGGTGGATCCAAATCATCTCAATATCATTTGATATTGTTTTGTCTTGGCAATGACCTAATTATTTCATTGACAACTCCCATTCCAGATACCCATCAACCATTCATCTGTAATTTAAAGTCTTGGCACACTGAGAGGTGGGGACTTGGCCAGGGTCATACAGTTAGTGTGTCAGAGTCACGACTCGGCCCTCCATCTTTCTGCCTCTCATCCTCTATGCCATGCTGCCTCTGCTCATGGGAATGCTTCCATTTGTTAAATATCTGGTAGAGGTTATTTATATGTTTATAGCCCCAATACCCTTTGCCATAGACAAACACTCAGTGGAGTCTTTTGTTTTTGTGTGTGATATAAAAGAGACTCTGTACACCTAAGGATTGTATGAATCCATGTGATTCTGTGATCTTGATGTGGGCATTTCCCCCCAGAGTGTCTGGAAACTCATTCATGACTTTGAATCCTTTGTTGTTCTTAGTAATGTGGTTCCCTTAGGCTTTTGGATATCCTGTGGCTACCAAGGATAACTTGGGATCCCATCAGCTCTGACCACATGACTGCTTTACCCCCTTTTCTTATTCTATTTATTTTGATGATGTCATTTATATTAGCGGCTTTCAAACTCATATAGCAAATGGATCCCTACCGCCTCCATAGTGATTTAGAAAACCACAATAGTAACATAAATAGGTTGGACTTGTATTTACTTTATAAAACATTTTCCAATTTTATTTTAATCTGACTTGGGGGAACGTTTAGTTTCCTGCTACCTCAGGTCCATGAGGTTGACTTCTGTGATTCATAGCACTCTGAGGATGAATAGATTAATCAGCCGGACACTATATCTTATTTCCCCCCTACTATGTATTTTCATTGCTCTTTGCATCCCTTGAACTTTTATCCTTCTTTTTTTTCCCCTGACATTGTAGTTTCAATATTTTGGTTGAAGTGTACGGTGGTACAATAGACGTCAATGATAGTAAAAAGATGGGATTCTGAGGTAAAGAGAAGCTTGGATAATTGAAAGAAACTTGTCTTTCCCAGATGTGATTCTATCCTCCCTCTTGCTTTCCCTTCTAGAACCAGCTCATCCATTGTCTATCTATAAAACATCTTCAACATACAGAGAATGTAATGATTATCTCTGTTATTATTTGGCTAATATGGATTATTTTAGATGGATTATTTTGGGTTTTTTGTATTATGTTTATATATATATATATATGTGTGTGTGTGTGTGTGTGTGGCTTATTAGACAATTTAATTAACATAAAATTTGCTCCTCATGTAGAAATCTCTAAGAATACCTGGACTAACTCTTTCCCTCCCTCTTATTGCTCCCTTTCCCTCTTTCTTTCCTTTCCTAATTTGCTGAAGGAGGTTCATCTTTTCCTTATCAGTCTACATTTGAAGATAGAAACATGTCCCATGCTCCTTTTTATCCTTCACAGACCCTATTACATAATCATTATAATAATAATGATAGCCTCAACTAGTGCTTTGAGGATTGCAAAGTCTTTTATGTGTTATCTCATTTGTCCTTACAAATAGAATGTGCTGCTGTTATTCCCATTTTATGGATGAAGAAACTGAGGTTAGGAGAGATCAAATGACTTGCCCAGTCCTATAATTTGAACAAGTTATTTATTATTATTATTATTATTATTAAATGGTGACACAGCACATGAGAAGAATTCCTTAAATATGTGTTATTGATTTGGATGACATTATCCCCTAGGAGGGGAATACCACCTTCTCAGTAGCTATTTTTGCCTTGGGAAAGATTTGTTTTTCAGATTAGTTAGATTCAGAAAAGACAGGTGCTGGTATAGAATGATTTTTATCAGAGCAGAGGTCAGAAAGGTCAGACTATGTGGCTTTATGGAGAGTAAGACCCTGCAAATGTTTGTATCTGAGGATGGGGATGGGACCAGTTGGGCATGGCAGGGAGACAATTTTTTTTTAATTGGTGGTTCTGTTATTGCTGAAATTTATGTGGTGATGATGACATTGATGATGATGATTTTGATGAAGGTATTGATAATGATGATGAAGATGAGGATAAGGTTGATGGAAAGAACTCTGGAATAAGCATCAAAAGTTCTATTTCTCATTTTGTCACCTTAATTTTTCCCTCTCTATGCCTCAATTTCTTCCTTTGCAAAATGAGAAAATTGGGCTACATTACCAAATGAGATAATACGTGTATCACTTTATAAACCTTAACTCTCTGTAGAAACATTCATTCTTATTACATCATCCTATAAGAAGAAAAACATGAAAAGTATACGCTTTTATTGTTTCTTGATTAAAGGGCTTTTGATAAAATATTTCCTATCTGCGTGATCCTAGGCAAGTCCCTTTTCTTTTGGGGGGCTTATTTCTTAATCTAACAAATGAGGTGTTTGGGCTAGATGATTTCTGAGTTTTTTTCCAGCTCAAAATAAAAAAAAAAACCCTCTAATCCTTCCCAGCTGTATTCAACCAAGAATCTCTAATGCCTATGAGATGGGCTATTGTCTGAAGGAAAGCATTATTTACTAGGAAGAGGGCCCAGGGCAATAATCAAGGTACCAGGAATTCCTCACATGAACAGGATCTGTGGAGAGAAATCAGGGAATAATAAAGAAAGGAAAATCCTAGATTTTCCTAGAATGGAAAGGACCTCAGGCTATGAGTCAGGAAGTGATAATTTAACAATCATTTATTCTGTAGCTTTATTCATACTTTGTAGCATCACTTCTTCCTTTATACTGCCAGATGATCTTGAGCAAGGTCATGAGATGACCTTGAGCAACTCATAACTTTTCTGAGTCTTGGTTTTTTCTTCAGAAAATTAAGAGGTTAGACCAAATGACTTCTACTTCCTTCCTATGACCCCACAAGAAAAACAATAGTCTTCAGAGTAGAAGTATGTGATTTACCAAGATATTTGATAAAATATTACCTAATTGTGATATCCTGGGCAAGTTACTTTAACACCCTGAGTCTAGGTTCAAGGCTCTATCCACTGTGGTATATTTAATGTTACTTCTATGAGTTCCTTTTCTAGTCTTGTAAAATGAGGGTTTTACATAGATATGAATTCTAGATCTCTGTTTCTAAGGTTTAATTTCTCATGATTTTACCTAGGGTTCACTCATCTAGGTGGGACCTGGAGCTATGCCAACAGTCTCTATCTTTCTCATTAAAATGTCAGGTTCAAACCAGGGTCCCCCCTGAACTTAGCAAAGAATCATTAGCAAGATAAGCAAAACTGGGTTAGGGTTGCTTTTATGTCTCTATAAGGGGTGTTGTACTTTTACACAATATTCAAAATAATGCAAAGATTGGACTCTTGGCCAGGGATCATTGCAATATACCTCAGCTGGTGCATGTTTTTCAGGCAGAGACTTATCAGTGGCAGCAATGTGGTTCTTGTTCAATGCACTTGGGGGTTTTATCGGTTTCTGGGGGTCATTCCTTGTTTATCTTTCATTCTGGAAGAAGACCTTGACATCAGGAGGTGATGCCATGATTTGCAAGTCATGAATTGGATTTAATTGAGGAAGGGTTGGGCAGTCACCACCCTCACTCTCTCCTCCAGAGCCTATGGGTCCAGTGGCCATTTATGGATCAGGATGCCAGGAGATAGCCTAGGCATTTTTAAACTAAAGTCTTTATCAGGCCTCAGTTTGACTGAGGCAATGCCCAATCAGGGATTAAAGCTAGTTTACTTCTTTTTACCTCGTCAAAGAAACAAAATAATTGTTTAAATTGTTTTTTGGATTTTACAATTTTTTCCCCTAACTTCCCTCCCCCCCCCAAAAGGTAGTCTGATAGTCTTTACATTGTTTCCCTGTTATACATTGATCAGTGTTGAATGTGTTGAGAAAGAAATCATGTCCTTAAGGAAAACAAGATATAAGAGATAGTAGCATTACAGAATAAAATACCTTAACAAAACAATTTTAAAAAATCAATCTGGGAGGGGAAGTCCTTTGGGTTTCTAGCTAAAACAGAAACAATAACTTTTTATATTCACTCTGAACCAATCAGGATCCAAATAAAGACCAAATGGGGCTCTATCCCAGAATTGACTTGGCCAATCAATGAAAATCACTGTGATTTGGATTTCAGGCATGATCCTTAAAAAAAAAAAAAAATCTGAGTACAAAGAGATCGAAGGCCCATTGTAGGTTGCCATTTCCCCAGTTTAGAAAGAGTAATCCCTTTTCTTTGCATATGTTCCATATTAATGTTACGTGTATGCAAGCAGGAACCTGCCAGGCCCTAAGCACATCTGTTTCTAATCAAATAAATAAGAATTAAATGGCAGCAAAATCGCTATGCTGCATGGGTCACCCACTTCGTTTCCTGGTGTAAAGTCAATGAGCAGAGACCTCCTAGTAACAATCCAAATATTTATAGGATCATAAAAATTCAGTCTCAACCACCAATTGGAAGATCTTAAGAGGAGTTAGTTCCAGATTTCTTTTTCTGGATCATTACCTACTCTGTTTTCTCACACTCACTTCATTGCTTCTGAGGTGCTCACTGGCTCACTTGACAGGCATCTGATGAAGATGAACAGAGAGGCAGCGCCAAAGGAGGAGTTCGGAGTTCTGGGCCTGGCTCTGCCATATGCTAACTGTCTTGGGGGATTGACCTTGAGCTGCTTGGTTTTTTTTTATCTATAAAAAAGGGGGTTGGGATGGAAATGGAATGAATAACAATGACAAAAATGAAAACAACAACAAAAAGAATTGGATTCTGGGTAACCTTGATCTTCTTTGGCCCTGAAGAAAAGAGAAGAATATCTACCTTCTTTTCTGTTCTGTGAAGCTGGGAGCTTTGCATATGCTGTGGACCACAGCTGCTGGAAGTTCGTTTGCAAAAATTTTCTCTCTCTCTCTATCTCTCTCTCTCTCTCTCTCTCTGTCTTTTTCTGTCTGTCTCTGTCTTTCTCTCTCTCTGTCTTTTTCTGTCTGTCTCTGTCTTTCTCTCTCTCTCTCTGTCTCTCTGACTGTCTGGTCTCTGTCTCATTGTCTGTCTCTCTCTCTCTCTCTCTTTCTCTCTGTCTCTGTCTCCATCTGTCTTTCTCTCTGCATACTTGTGAGTGAGCAGGTAAAAAGCACTCCCAGTATCTCTACACACACACACACACTCTCTCTCTTTCTCCCTCTCTCTCCCCCTCTCTCTCTCTGTTTGTCTCTCTGTTTGCCTTTTTCTGTCTGTCTCTCTGTCTCTCTGTCTCTCTGTCTCTCTCTCTCTCTGTGTCTCTCTGACTGTCTGGTCTCTGTCTCATTGTCTGTCTGTCTGTCTGTCTCTCTTTCTCTCTGTCTCTGTCTCCATCTGTCTTTCTCTCTGCATACTTGTGAGTGAGCAGGTAAAAAGCACTCCCAAGTGTCTCTACACATTCTCCCTCTCTCTCTCTGTCTCTGTCTCTGTCTCTCTCTGTCTCTCTCTGTCTCTCTCTGTCTCTCTCTGTCTCTCTCTGTCTCTGTCTCTCTCTCTCTCTCTCTCTCTCTCTCTCTCTCTCTCTGTGTGTCTCTCTGACTGCCTGGTCTCTGTCTTGCTGTCTGTCTGTCTGTCTCTGTCTCCATCTGCCTTTCTCTCTCCACACTTATGAGTGAGCAGGTAAAAAGCACTGGATGTAAGTGGTTTTTAGAAAGGAAGCCGGAGGGCCTCCAGGGACTTGCTCAGGGACATACGACTGGATACAAGACAGAACTTGGGCTGTCTCTGGTCCCCCATCCCACCAGCTCACTGGTTTGATCAGAGCTTTGTTACCAATTCCAAAGCCTGACTCATTTTGTTGTCTGCAAATTGAGGGCATATGCCACAATACCTGAAGGAATTTGTTATTACAAACACTGCAACACAAGCAGGTTTCCTTTTCTGGCTCATGGGTCCATGTGGAGGAGGTGGAATGTACCCAAAGGCTGTGGGATGTGCCACAGTAGGATCTTCATCCATTTATGGCCAAACAAGGCAGTTGGGCATCCCTACCCTCCCATGCATTCCACAGAAAATCCTCCCAACATGCTGAGAACTTTCTTCTGATTCTCTTCACATTTCAGAAGAGGGGAACACTTGAAATATCCCCCCCCCCTTTTAAAAAAATCAGTTTCTTTGCTTATCTTAAAAAAATCATTTTAAAATAGCAAGTGCATTTCTTAGAAGCTTTCATCACATCTCCCTTTGACTGTTGTGTCCTACATTAGGTCTTTTTTTGTGTCCCCCTCATTGCCATATTGATCTTCCTGCCACAAGTCTCTCCCTTCTCCAATCTTTTCCTCCATCTAGATATCACAGTAATCACCCTAAAGTCCAACCTTCTTACCCACCTATTTAATAAACTCTACCACCTCCAGCATCAAGTGCCATCTGGTATTCAAAGACCTGAATAACATTCCTCTTTCCCGACCTTCTGATTTTCTTACACTTGAGCCTTACCCTACACCCACCCCCACCCCCCAGCTCTCTTTGCTCCAGTGACACTGGTCTCTTTTCTGTTCCTATAAGAAGAAAGACCTTAACTTCTTAACTTCAGACATTTCCACTGTCTATCTCTTCTGCTCGGAATTTGGATTCACTCCCTCCTCATCCCCATCTCCTGGCTCTTCTATAGGCAGGTTTTCCTGATTCTCTTAAGTCTGGTGCTTCCTCTCTGTTGATCTAATGAAAACTGAATATAGTTTATTGTTTATACTTGGTTTTTGGCAAGTTACTCCCACCACCCACACTGGTTGCTGTTTGCCCTTCATTCTGGAAGAGGACCATGACATCAGACATGTGATATCATGATACGCAAGGGAATTGGATTTAAAGGAGGGAGCTCTGTGCAAAGTCTCATTTTCTTCTCCGTAACCCTCGAAGCCATTACTCTCAAAGCAAGACACTCCACCTGCACAAAATGATGACTCACTCAAGGTTCAGGTGATGGTTAACCATATTTTCTTGTTAGTAATAAATAGTTTTTAATTACAGTATGTTTCTATACCTTTTTAGACACACTATTACACATTTAATAGATAACTGTATTCTCCCCTCATTTTAGATGGATGGACTGATGTGATGGATGTATTAATCAAATAAATGTACTCAATCACCATTACATGTAATACGTTATAGTTCCTCCTTTCTCCTCTTTCCTCCCTCTTCTCTCTCCTCTCTTCATAATTCTCTTTCTCTTTCACATTCCCTCTCTCTTTCCATATGTATATATTATATATATATGTAACATGAATGGATATATGTTTATAAATAAGCATGCATATTTACACATATTCCACACATTCACACACACAACTCCTCATATAGACACACATATATACATACATTTTCTCTATATTAGCATGTATATGTATTTTTTATATTTACATATATACATACATACATATATTCATTTATGTGACTTCAAAGTTGTGTCACTTCCAAAGTCACATGGCCAACCATCTGCTACTGAAAGAAAGCAAACCATCCTGGGTGAGACCACCAGGCTCCCAAGGGAGAAATGGGAGGCAGCAAGAGTTGGGTAAGTCAGACAACCACCGCCACCTTGACCAGCATCTCCCTTCAGAGCAGAGGAGGACAAAGAAACCTTGGAAAGAATGAGGCTTCCAACCTGGAAAGTGAATCCTATGGAGATGCAGGCTCCTTCAGGGGCTAAAGACTGAAGCTACTGAATAACCAGAAAAGAAAATTCTTTCCTCCAGAGTCATCACTGTTGTATGGTTCATTATCAAAATTTGATATAATTTTATCAATGGAAGAGGCATTTAATGAGAACCATAACCATCTACTTGCTGTTGTTCCCTAAGGACCATGGGAGTTCTCCTTGGAATTGCAGCCTTACCTGGACCAAAATAGCAAAAATTGTCCTAGTAACTTGTCCACATTTCATATTACATAAGATATTTCATTAAAATGGTATTGGGGCGCAGCTAGATGGTGCAGTGGATAGAGCACCGGGCCTGGAGTCAGGAATACCTGAGTTCAAATCCGTCCTAAGACACTCAATTACCTAGCCGTGTGGCCTTGGGCAAGCCACTTAACCCCATTGCCTTGCAAAAAATAAAAAAAAAATAAAATAAAAATGGCATTGGTCTAAATGGAGAGAGAAATTTTGTTAATAATCAACCTGAAGCAAACTCTTAGGGGATTAGTGAAAACTTTAGAGTGGAGCTGTCATATGGGCAATATGGCAAGAAGTATAAGAATGATAATAATGATTGATAATGATAATGATAATAACAATGACTGGCAGGGTTGGTTAGACTGTGAACTCTTCGAGTAGAGGTACTGTCCAATTTTCCTATTTGTATTTCCAGAACATAGTGTAGGACTTTTTATGTGGAAAACACTTAATGCTTTCATTATTTATTCATGACCTTACTCAACAAATTTGCTCATTCAGGGTCTTCATCCCAGAATACCTTCTTCTTCAGTCTCCCCTGACAAACCACTTCATTTGACTCACTCTTGGGTCGACAACTTCACTAAGTGATTCTCCTCCTTTTCACCCTCCAGCACATGTGTTGATCATCAGCTTCACTCAGTTCCCCACTTTATTGAACTTTTTTTCTTTGCTTTTCCCTTCTTCCTCAGGTATCATCAGTCTAGCTCTGTTTCAGGCTATATTTTCTCTCCAGAAGAGAGCACCTGGCATGGCAGGAATACTTGATTATAATTTTTATATGAAAGTGGAGATTTGGGATGGTGAGGGACTGTCTGAATTAGTCAGAGGTAGACTGCTTCCAAAGATAGATTACCCTTGGGTGATGGAAAGGATGAGTGTTGGTCCTGGACTCAGGAAGACCTGAGTTCAAATTCTACCTCAGACATGTGCTAGCTGTGTGACCCTGAGACTCTAGTGAGTTTACTCATCTATTAAACAATTACTTCTGAAGGCTGTTGTGAGGATCAAGTAGGAGAGAATTTGCAAAGCAATCTGCAGACCCTGCCAGCTTTATTATTATCATTATCATGATTATACTTCTTTTTTTTAGTTTTTTTTTTTTTGCAAGGCAAATGGGGTTAGGTGGCTTGCCCAAGGCCACACAGCTAGGGAATTATTAAGTGTCTGAGGTCGGATTTGAAGTCAGGTCCTCCTGACTCCAGGGCCGGTGCTCTATCCACTGTGCCACCTAGCCACCCCACATTATTATACTTCTAATCATATTGCACATTTAACAAATCCACTCTAAAGTTTTCATTAATCCCCTAAGACTATTTTTCAGGTTGATTCATGACAACATTTCTTTCTGCATTCATTCAAATACTATTTTTATGTCATAACTTATGTAAAATAAAATATAAGCAAGTTTCTAGACAATGTTTGTTATTTTGGTCCAAGTAAGGCTCACATTAATGTAGATTTCAAATTCTCTCATGAATCATTAGTGGATAGGGACTGTGATTTCATTCATAGAGAGACTCCCAGGTGAGGCAAATCCATCCAAGGCAAATTGGTGCCTCCTCTGCAACTGATACAGTTGATAAAACTTTGCAAGATCAAGTGACTTGCCCAGGTTCACACGGCCAATATAATATCAGAGACAAGACTTGAATCCAGGTTTTTCTAGCTTTGAGGACATCTCATTAAACCCTTTACCTTTCTGCCAATCATATTAACAATTAGAATCACTAAATTAAATTTCTTATTAGCCTTATAACTTGGTCAAAGGCTACTCATCTGTGATTGCTCTCTACTTGGATAAATTTACCCCTGCTGGTACGGCTCTGTTTTTATGATGACCAAATAATGTTGGGCCTGTGTGCTCTAATCCTAAACTAAACTCTTGAAATTCATTTTCAAGTAGAACATTCTGGTTGGCATACCTTTCCCTCATGCTATATTTCTATGTCATCTTCCAACATCAGTCCCAATGAGTCAGAGCCAGGTCACTCACATCAATGGATCCTGCTTACATTAAGAATCACAGCTTTCTTTAATCTCTGGGCATTTTATCTAACTCTGTTATCATGCTTTGCTCCCCATAATCATGACAAAAATGTATCTGGGCTTTAATTGGCATCTGGTTTTACCCAGCATTATCTCTTAACTCAACATGCACTCCCTAGATTAATGCCCTTCCCCAATACATCAGGATTGACCCATGTAATGCTAATTTTAGTTCCATTTGGGGACTAGGATGTTTGTACTGTGTTTTCTCTAAGAGGTAGCTTAAGCTTTAAATTCTAACTATTCCCTCCCTTCATAGGTCCTGATTGAATTCTTTCCCCATATGCTAATTTATAGCTTCCACATTCATTTCCAGTCAAAACTCCATTACTTTGGGTGAAATTAATGAAGAAAAAAAAAGAACAATTTTGAAAGGCTGATTATCTTGGGTCTAATACAATATTAATAAAAACCCATACAAATAGCAGGAATTGCAAGAGAATTTCCCATTAAAATAATGCAAATACTTTTTTTTTGCTCATAAAGGTCATGGAAGAGTCAAAGTATCAAAGTTTAACCCCTAAGCTAAGGAATTATTTTTCTCTGAAACTTTTCCTTGTTAATCATCCTTCTGGAACCCTTACCATCTCTTTCTCTAGGGAAGGCTTGCATTGAGGGCAGGATTCTATCTGAGATGGGACTGAGATTGAGGTCCTTGAAAAAGTCTGTTGATTGACTGACTTTCAATTTCCCCACGGTGTCCTGAAGGATTTACTACAGGATTATCTTCCTATAATGCATCGACTTTTAAGGGTCTTCCTAGGAGACTTCCCAGTGTCCACTGCCACCGTTTGCTCATAAATAATTCTCTATGATTAAAACCAATTTCCATGGACTCCCTGACAGAACACAGAATAGGGAAGACCTTTCAGTAAGGAAACAAATCTAAAGGGAAAAATTATGTTGGAATAAAAATAGTTTCTTTGAAAAAAAACTGTTGGAAAGTATAAAAGTTTCATCACCTAAGTATTTAAAGGGGGTAAACCATTGCCAAAATTAGAAATAATTCTAGGAGAACTTTTCCAATAACATTGAGAAACTAGATCATTTTCTTTAATGTAAAGCTGTGTGATATCTTTGAAAGGATTCTGTTATATTAAAATATCTACTTTAAAGTGGATGATACAAAAAATATAAGGAAACCCTTATTAATGGTTGACTATACCCATGACTATTGGGAGAAGAAAACTGGTCTAGTTAGGGCACATGCAGGTAAAATGTAATAGATGCGATTGGGATTTTTAATGTTTCTGAAAAAAATAATAATGATATGGTGCTGAGGGACTGATATTTATGTTTTAACTACTCAGCACAGTGTCTAGCACATTTGTTCAGTCATGTCTGATTCTGTGACCAAATTGTGACCATTAAAAAAAAAAACCTGGGTAATTTGGTAATTTTATTAATTAGACTAGCATGTTATTAATGAAAGGATGATCATTTGTCTGTCTCTTTTAGAGTCAAGATCTGTTATGATGGGCTCATTTTTTAATGTCCTTAGAAGAGCAAGTGTTCCTGAGGGCTGCTTTCACAACTCTGATTGGTTAACATAAAGGGAGATGGGTGGCCTTGTGGTGTGTGACTTAGGTCACTTTGACTCTGGTCAAAGAAATATCAACTGTCATATTAACTGTCTTGATAATAGGGAGAGTCAACACTTCCCCAGACCGGTTTTACCATTACCTCAAACTTAGAACGTCTTTTACTGTCTGATGGGATCTTGGTCTAAATAAATCTCTAAGAGAAATTTCACAGTTTGATTTCTGGATGGGGAAGCAGAGAGGTGAAAAACCTTGGTTCTCCTATAATGATTAGCAATTAAAATAGAGAGAAATATTCATTGGCAAAGAATTGAAGTGACTTATCATTTCCTTCTCCAGTAGATTAAGGCAAACAGAAGTCTCACAGTGAGTTAAGTGTCTGAGGTTGGATTTGAACTCAGATCATCCTGCTTTCAGGCCCAGTTAGCTATCTTCATGATTCTGAGACATGGTAGATCCTTAATAAATTCTTGATGATTTGACATGAGCTGTTATGTGAAAATGTTTTCATGTTCACTTTTTGTGGGAGAGAAGAACAAGAAAACTTGCAAAGAACAAAAGGTTGACTGTGAAACGTATTTCTGAGCTTAGAATAATCAATTTGTCATTTTTCCACTTTAAAATGAATAATGCTGATAACTTGGTGAGGTCGTGATTATATACTCATATGAAAATAAGATGGATGTTAATCCACATTTTGAATTTCATATATTAATGCAAAGAACTCAGCTATTAGGGCATACGAGGTTCTACGTCTTACTTTCAAAGCTGCAGCAAATTCAAAAGAGCTAAGTAATCCCTCGTGTCCATCATTTGTCACATCATCAAGGCCTAAACATTTTCCTAAGTAATGTGGAAAGGAAGTCTGAGCTGAGAACATGAGTGAGAGGAAAACTTAAGTCCAATCTGGAAGTTAAAGGAAAAAAAAATCCATTTGGTGGATGACTCTTTTGAGAGGCCGGTTTCTGTATCCTGCTGCCATTGCATAAACTCTGCCTCCCATCCTTGTGGAAGGATGCTGTGATGGAATTGAATCAAACCCTCCTTACAAGTGGTGGAGGACTCTGTTGGCCTTTCATCCATCAGTGTAGCAAGAACAACCCATCCACGTCTTGTTTCCTTGTCCTGTACTGGCTCTGATTCATGTTCTCCTATAGATCCAACACCCAACAAGCTTTATGGCCTTTCTGTTATTGTTTCTTGATTGCTAACCCCAATCATAGAAGTGCAGAATTTGAGAATTCAAATAAACATCAGTCCAAACCCCACCCAAGAGAGTGTGGAATCCATACTATGCCAGACCTAGAAAGTGATCCCCTATTGGAGGTAAATCCATTCTAATTTAGGAAATCTTATTTCTAAGGAAGTTTTCCCCTAACATTGAGCCTAAATTTGACTCTTTGAGTTCATGAAATTTGCCCAGTGCCCAAGGGCCTAGCTTAATGAATGGCATATAGTAGTTATGTTAAATATTGATTGAATGATTGCCCCTTTGCAACTTGTACCCAGTGCTCCTAGTTCTGCTCTCTGGGTCCAAATAGAATGTCTTATTCCCTTGTTTTTTTTTTTTAAGGTTTGTGTAGGGCAAATGGGGTTAAGTGGCTTGCCCAAGGCTACACAGCTGGGTCATTATTAAGTGTCTGAGGCTGGATTTGAATTCAGGTCCTCCTGACTCCAGGGCCGGTGCTCTATCCACTGCACCACCTAGCCGCCCCTTATTCCCTCTTTTATGTGGAATTGTTCAAATGCATGGTCAGTTATTCATTCCCCTTTTAATCTTCTCTTTTCCAAGCTAAACATCCCCAGTTCCTTGAACGTCTAACATGGAATTCCTTTCACATCCCAGTTGGTACATGAGTGTGAATAGGTCCACAAATATAGATCAAGGCCAGTAATTAAGGAGTCAATGCAAATGGTTGTTTTTGATGATTAACCCTTTTCTTCTTGACTTCCTCCCTGACTCTTTCCCACCCCTGGGTACTCTTAGAGTTCCTGAGGAATCGCTGGGCAGCAGGAAGCCCCACCACCATGGTATGTGCCCTCTTTCCTTGTCCCCTGACCTTCTATCCCCTCCCAGTCTGCTTGTTCCATCATGCAGCTTGAATAAGAGAATGAAGGAACTCTATTCCTTCCAAAGAAATAGAAGATCACTAGGCTTTATCCTCTGCCTTGCCTCTCTCACCTGTAGTCCTTTGGCATTGTAATCTGAAGTATGGAACCTAAGAATCCCTGAGCCTTGCCAATGCCCCACAGCTGATCCTGAGAATTTCTCAGTCTTTCCAGTTCTTTTTTAGCTGAATATTTTATCATCATCATCATCATCACCCCCCTCATCAGCACCATCATTATCATCATTATCATAATCTTGTTTCCTTCAGTTCTACTACAAATTCTCTGTGATCAGACTCTTTCTCTTTTTCCATTTGTCTCCTCAGCACTTAGCACAGAATTTTGCACATAGTAAGCATCATTTCTTTTTTTTAAAATCTTATTTATTTAAGGCAATGGGGTTAAGTGACTTTCCCAGGGTCACAAAGCTAGGCTATTATTAAGTGGATGAGGTCAAATTTGAACTCAGGTCCTCCTGACTCCAGGGCCAGTGCTCTATCCACTGTGCCACCTAGCTGCCCATAAGCATCATTTCTTACTTCTTATATTTAGGAAATGAGGTCAGTATGAGGTAGATCAATATGGAGTTATCAGTGTAGAGACCCTCAAATGGAAGATGACTAGACATTTCCCTTCATAATGGCATACCAGCTGAAGCTTAACTCCCTTAATTTTGGTCAGTGAGATGTCTATATGTTCTCTTTTCAGTAACTAAATCATTTTCCCTTACATTTGAACTTTATTTTCCATATTCCTATATGAAATAAGTTTGAGGTTTTACAATTGCAATTTTAACTCTGTAACTCTTGGAGAAGTTAGATTTCCAAACCACATTGCAAAGTGCAGAGGGCATGTTTTTTCTTTTTGGATTAAACAAACAAGAAAATGAAAAACACCTCATTGAGTCACACATTTCCTTCCTTCCACCAACTCAAGTAATACCTTTTGTAGATTGAGGTTATATTTGTCCCTTTTATAATCAGATTATTCATCCCTTTTTAGAACTCCATAGCCCAAGGTCACAAAGGAATTTCTTCTTACTATCAGAAAACAACACACACACACACACACACACACACAGAGTCATACACATATAGATGACAGACACACTCAGAGTATGTGCTAAGTGAAGGGAATCTTTTTTAAAAAAGCTAATCTGCAGACCAACAACTAGAAAGTGATTCTGATCTACAAGTATCCGGAACATTTTTGTGTCTCTATATTCTAATGGTGAGATTGGCAGTTAATAGATTTTACTTCTGCATTTCTTAACATGTCCTGGAATCTATCAGGACTAGAAGCAAAACAGTTCCCAGAAAATTTCTGGCCTCTCCAGAAACAGGAAGTTCCAAAAGTCTCAGGAGGAATCTTGCTTTGGTAATTGCTATAGCCCATTTGGGACCCCAGAGTAGGTTGGGGGGGGTGGTTGACTGAGGCTTGAGAAATACAATAGTTTTGAGTGCTTCTCCAAGCTAGGCCGTTGATTTTTATTAGGTCATTGAGGGACAGAGGAGGATGTGGAGGGAGAGGAGGAATTTGAAATTCATTGATGAAATTAAGCCGATTGGTCTGTGGTGAGAATGGATACTCTGAATATGACTTTTTCAATGATCATTGTCATCATCTTTGCCATCATCATCATTGAAATGGATGGAACATCCTTATTATGGCCTGGGTTTGAACTCCATCTTTACTCTTTCATAGCTTCGTGGCTGTGACAAGTTGTTAGACTTTCTGGGCCATGGTTTGTTCAAATCTAAAATGATGATGTTGGACTGGGGCATTGCTGGTGTCCCTTCTAGTTAAAAATTTAAAATTTCCCATAATTAAGTATTGTCAAACAAGTAATATACCCCTAGGGGCTATGATTAAAGAAGAGAGAAGAGGAAAATGATGATGATGGCCACGATGGTGGTGAAGGTGATGTTGCTGATAATGATGACAGTAGAGGTGCTGATGATAATGGTGATGAGGATGGTAATGATAATAATGGCGGTGGTGATAGTGCTGATGGTAGTAAAGATGGGAGTGGCTGTTGTGCTGACGGAGATGGTGATGGTGATGATGAGGACAGTGAAGATGACAAGTATTTCTATGTAACTTTAAATTTACAGAGTTATCACTTCACTGCAACCTCGCAACGTTGGTGGGGCCATTATTATTTTCACATTTTGCTGAGACTTGTGTAAGTTTGCTTGCAGAAAATCATTGAGCTGGGGATGGTTATAGATGCCACTTCCACCTAGATCCCATGACTTTAAATATAGTACTTTTTCCACTATAAACAGATCAATCAAAGCAAGATCTCCTACAATACAGTGATCTCATTGGAGGGGGTATATTCGTCTACACTGTAGGTAACATCTCCATGACTATCTCTCCTGCATGAGTCACTTACAATCTAAGTCATTAACCTCTCTGGGCCCCAGTTTACTCCTTTGTGAAAAGAGTTTTTGATGAAGATTTAGGGGTTATTCATTCCTGTTTCTATTTTTATATTTTGATAACTTTAATGTTTTCAATTGGTTTTCTTTATAAAACCATGGGTTTTATTTTATACATTTAAAAACATGACTGAGAAAGAATCCATGGACTTTATCAGACTACCAATGGGATCAAGCACACAAAAGAGGTTGAGAGCTCCTACTCGTACTCTTGAAGTCCTTTCTAACTTTAAATCTATAACCCTGACCTAGTTTCTTTTCCTATTGTCCATTTTGTAAGTATGGCAATCAAAATCGAAGGGTTTTCTGCCTGCTATTTCTCTTTGTTTGGCAATTAAGTGAAGCGTTTATTGACTAATTTTTAAATTCGAAGGGCCTCTTCCTTATGATAATGGCTTTCTATCAGTTTACCTTCTTATGAAAATTGTATAAGCCATTTATAATCCATATAATTCCATTTTTTGTTACCAATAAATTGAATATTTAATTATATTTCATATCTGCCCCCATTTTCTTCTAGCTTTCTATGCATTTTTATCTTTGCTCTAGAAAGTTAGGAGTCTAACTATATAATGTGCATGAGTCATCTGTGTAGAATAAGTCTTTGATCTCTCTTTCTTTTTTGGGGGGGCTGCAAGGCAATGGGGTTAAGTGACTTGTCTAAAGCCACACAACTAAGTAATTATTATGTGTCTCAGGCCACATTTGAACTCAGGTTCTCCTGACTCCAGGGCTAGTACTCTTGATCTCTTTCATTTCTTGCTCCTAATTCAAGACTTCTAATTATTTTTTTGGCCATTTATACCAATGGCCACCATTGTAGTGAAATCCCAAAGTGTCGTTGCCTGAATTGGTTGAGTTTAGAGGTTCGCACTGAGTTCTTCATTGAGTTTCTCTAATATATTTTATCACAGACTCAGTGAATAACGACAACTACAAGAGCTAATGTTTATATGAAACTTAACTAGGAACTAGAAATGGTGATTTCTGCATTAGATATCATTTGATCCTCACAATAATTCTTTTAAGTAGGTGTCATTATCTTCATTTTACAGATGAGGAAACTGAGGAAAGTAGGGATTAAGTGACTTTTCAGGGGTCACGCAACCAGTATCTGAGGCTGGATTTGCATTCAGGTCTTCTCAACTTCCAGGCCAGCACTCCACCCACTGTGCCAACTAATTGCTTCAAATAGAATAAGCTACAGTTGTATTCAAGGTAGGAGTGTCTTTTGCTTTTCATGATTGCTACAAAATAAGATGGCTAAATGACCTAAGAAACTATATTTCTTCATTCTTTGGATGGGGGAAGAAAAGATTACTGTCAACTCATTAATCCACCTTTCCAAGAAAAACTTGTCATCCTAGAGCTGCAATTTCTCTTAAATCAATTCATAGCAATTTATTTAATTGTAGAATTAATTCCTACAGTAATAAAGTCCATTTGGTGGCTATTGAATTTCCACATTTAAATCATAAACACCTAAATTAATACTCCAGAGGTGTTAAATAACTGTCCTTGGCCAATGTCCCAAACCAGATTAATTAGGAAATAGTTAACAAAATAAGTAACAAAATCAAACTAATAAAACTATGAGTAATAGAACATGAAAGAGTCTAACATGTGGTTTTTTAAGTCATGGCATCATAGGAATCTTCCCACATGGTTTACTGGCCCCATTTTCAAGTTGAGTTTGACACCACCAGTGTGCACAATAAGACTATTAATTATGACAAATACCACAATTAATTCAAAAGTAAAAGGAAATACAAGTAAGAAAAAGATCTGATATACAATTAAAATTTTAACCTGATTTTTTAAGCCATCTTTTATTTATTTATCTATCTATCTATCTATCTATTTATTTATTTATTTAGGTTTTTGCAAGGCAAATGGGGTTAAGTGGCTTGCCCAAGGCCACACAGCTAGGTCATTATTAAGTGTCTGAGACTGGATTTGAACCCAGGTACTCCTGACTCCAGGGCCAGTGCTTTATCCACTGCGCCACCCGGCCGCCCTGGCCATCTTTTAATTTTGAAAAAAGAAACCAAATAGAAGAAAAGAAGGGTAAATAAATATTTGTATGTTTAAATTACATATAAAGATTTTTTTCCCCCTAAACTGCCAAACTGAGTCTAAAATATCCTCACTACACAGTGTCTAATTGTAGTCCCAGGCTAATCATCATGGAATCTTGATCTCAACTGACTTCTTTCTCTCTGCCTCTTCATTTCACTTTTTTGATTTTAAGGTTATGGGTTTGGTGTGGGTCAGGATGTAATAGGTACTGGATGATAGGCACCTTATTTTTTAAAGAGGAAAATGGACTGGTTTCACCTTAGATTTTCCTTGAGATTTTTCTTGTTTTTGCCCCTCTTTAACCTCTGCCTCAGTTTACTCAACTGTAAGATAAATATAATAATAGCTTCTATTTATCAAGGCTGAAATAATAATTGTAGTGACTGCTTAAGAAATGCTTCTTTCCTTCTCTGAGAGGCCTATCTCCTTTGATTGTCAAGAAATCATTACATGTGGGTCTGCTGTCTTCCTGAGACCCTCTTGATCCAAAGTTATCTTTTTTTCTACCATCCTTCCCCACCAGTGCCCAGTGTTATTCTTTGCTAAAAAAGCTCATACTTTTGCAAACTCTCTTCTCAGTTTGCTTTGTTTGACCTCTCTGCATAAGCTCCACCTTGATTTCTTTTAAACAAATGAGGCATTTACAAATTCTTCCTGATAGACTTTGTTTTTGTTGGGTTTTTTTTTTTGGCAGAAGAAAGCTTATTTTCCAGCTTAGTTTGTTGGTCAGTAAATCAATAAACATTTATTAAGAGCCTATTCTATTTAACAGGTCCAGCTTCCTGATGAACCCCCAAGACCTGTTTCTCAGGACAGTTTTCTTCCCTGAGAATTTAATGACAACCTTCACAGTCAGTGAACAAGATGCTCTGACACTTCCCAGTTGACAAGGTCATTAGAATGTCTGAGAATGGGAAGCCAGAGCATGGGGCAGTTCAGGAGCAGGACCAGGAAATTAGATGTATAGCTGGAAGGTACCTTAGATACCATCTGTCCTAGCCTTTAGGTGTTGTCATTGGAGAAACTGAGATCCAGAGTTTTGGTGACATATTCAAGGTCATACAGTCCATAAAGAGGCAAAGTTGGGATTAGAATATGGGTCCTCTGACTACTATTTATATTGTACCACAAAACTTAAAATGGGTCATCTGGGTGGTAGAGTATATAGAGATCTGGACTTCTAGTTATGATAAACTGAGTTTGAATCTCACCTCAGATACTTATTAGCAATATGAGCTTTATCTGTAAAATAGTGATAATAATAGGACTTACCTCACAAAGGTGTGGGAATTAATTGAGATAAAATTGGTCAAATATTTTACAAGTTTCAAAGTGCAATAAAAATGCTTTTTTTTGGTTTCAGTTATGTCCAACTCTCTGTGACCCCACTCGTTTTTTTTGTTTGTTTGTTTGTTTTGGTTTTTGCAAGGCAAATGGCTTGCCCAAGGCCACACAGCCAGGTAATTATTAAGTGTCTGAGGCCGAATTTGAACTCAGGTACTCCTGACTCCAGGGCCGGTGCTCTATCCACTGCACTACCCAGCCGCCCCCCACTTGGGGTTTTCTTGACAGAAATATTGAAGTGGTTTCTTCTTCAGGTCATTTTACAGATGAGGAAATTGAGTTAAATGGGGATGACACAGCTGGTAAGTGTTTGAGGACACATTTAAATTCAGGAGAAGTGTGTTCCTTACTCTAGGCTCAGCATTCTAACCCTTTGCCACCTAATTGTTAGCTTTCTGATTTATTATAATACTCTCATGAACACTTGGGGAAGAGAACTAGTTACATCTTGAATGGAATGTTACAGCTGGTGACAAACTCTCCCACATCCCGAAATACTGACTTTCCTTCTCATGGATGTTTCAACAAATGCTTAGTTTATCTGAGGGGAAAAAAATTCTGATGATTGTCTTTTATGTTAACAGCTTGCCATTTACATCTCAGTAATCCATAGTTTCCACTATAGTCTTCATCTCTTGCCTCATTGAAACCATAGAGATGGCCCTAGAGTTTGGAATGAATTCTGGGTAGAACACAAGCTAAGGCTTATTCTAGGAAGCTTGAATTTTGGGATGATAATCAACTCTCTGAATCTTATTTGGGGATCAGGCTGTGCAAGTAGGAAGGGGCTTAACCCAGGCTGGCTTCAAGATGATTTATTGTTTGACCCAGCAAATCTCAAAGTCATCAAGTAAATTGTAGAAGGTGATGATCCATGTGTTTAAGGAGCATTTACAGTGAAGAAATCCTAGATCTTTGAAATATTGAAGTATTCCACTGTTCAACAGCAGTTTTGGCATGTGACATTTGTGACCCATGTGATATGTGTTGGGCTATAATTTTTATTAGAGGCACTAGGTGGCCCAGTGGATTGGTTACTAGCCCTGAAATCAGGAAGACTTTAATTCAAAACTGGTCTAAGATACTGTCATCATTTAACCCCATTTGCATCAGTTCCTAATCTATAAAATGAACTGGGTCTTTGCCAAAACCCTGTCACAAAAAACCCAAATGGGGTCATGTAGATTAGGACATGACAGAAATAATGGAACAACAATTTTTTATTTAATTTCAACTTTGCATTCTGTTCCTTCTTATTCAGACTTCATCATTTGTTGTTCAGGTTAACATGGTGATCCACTTATAACCTTCAAAAATTCAGAGGGAATATTGTTTATGAGTAGGCATCTAGTAAGCTTGGTATAAGCCTCCCTTTCATTTAATAAGATAAATATAGACAGGGAGGAAGGAAGTTTGGAGCTAAGTGTATGGATGTGTACTATTTCCTACTTTATGTTAGGCTGAGATCTCAGAGAAGTTGGGACATTTTTTCCAATTAAATTGTTGTGGTCATTGCAAATGAAAACCCAAGGACCTGTATATGCCAGATACATGCAGCTGTCCATGACTCATTGTTGACCCAGCTGTAGAATACACCGGTTCTTTCTACTTAAGGGTATTGTCCACTCCTATTTCCCACAAGGAATTCTCAGTGATGGAGAAGGATTCAGTGTAACATTGAGTGTAGAAATGTAATAGAAGAGATACAAATGAGGGCGTCACTATTTTAAAATGATCTGTTTTCATGCTGACTTGTTGCCTCATCTCTCTGCTCTGGTCTGTTGGGTCTTTGCATTTGGTTCATTTTTTATTTTGACTTCCATGGTAATTTATAAATGCAGCAATAAGGTGATTATAAAAATACCTATCACCACTGAAATCTCCCTAAATATGAGAAATATTAATCAGACCATGAAGATTAGAATGTCTTTGGAATTGTTACAATTCATTTAAAATGGAGAAAATGATATTTTTAATCCATCATACTGCACAAGTAAATGATATGACTGGAAATCCAGTAATGGATTTCCTAACATTTTTGTCTCCCATGATGAACTGGTTGCCAAGACTAGCCTTCTTGCTAGCATCACTCAAAGAGAAAAATTTCTTCTCAACTTCCAGAACTATATTAACTACATATTGTCTAGTTATATCAAAATGGGACCTTCAGATGCTTATTTTATTGTTATTAACACCCCTTCCCCCAGTTTCTAGATTTTTCACATTCTGCCCTATTAAAAGTCTTCTTTTATAACCATACTCTTGAACTTGGTATCTGACTGGTTTGCATGGTCAAATGCATGAGACTCATGGCCAAGTGAATTGTCTCCTATCGCTCCTCCAGAATAATCTGGACTGACAATACTTCTAATTCTATACTTCTGCCTGACCTAACTCTTCTTGTCTCTTGCTATTACCTAGTGTTCATCTAATGTTCAACTCAAGCTTGTGTCATTGCTATGCTTTACCCATGACCCAAGATAGTCTGAAGACTAGACATGGAGTAGAGTTGGCTTTGGTGTAAGGGAAAGAGCAGAACCATAACTAGGATGGGAACCTGGAATGTCCTCCATGAGGTTGATATCCCGGGGCATGTACTTTTATCCCATGGGCCTGAAGGAAGAAGTACAGTGGCCAACTCTGATAAACTGTTTCAGCGGGGCTAAACAAGGTTGAGGGTAACTGGATTCTCAAAGTCATCCATGAGTAGTGGGGGCTGTCTACCCGAAGCAGGTGAAAGCTTCCACTGGTGGAATGGGCGGAAGAAATCAATTTGTTCCAATGGCCATGAAGGCAGCTGAAGCAGGTGCCTTAGAGCTTGGTTAGAAATAGAAAACACCAAGGTCATCCACTGCATCTAGAGCCATCAGCAGTTGTTTTGACTCTGTCTGGCTATGCTGGATCATGATAACTTTGGAAGAGAGTGAAGTGATTTATTTCATACAGCTCTACCTCACTTAAATCCAACTTATGCATGCAACAAAAGACATCACTCATAACCATTCTTAAAAGTCCTGTGGCAACAAGCAAGTGATGAAGGAGCAGGTGTAGATACACTGGGAGTTGGAGTCATGACCCTGCACACAGGTGCCCCAGGCCATAGGATCCTTTCCCCACTGAAAGCAACAGTGGGATTTGGCAGCCCCCTGGGTGACTGAGCAGCCCTTTTAAGGATCATACTGCTTACCTCCTGTTATGAGGAAATGGGCTATAAAAGGTGCCCTAAAAAGTGTGTGCTTACCCAACCCTTCTTATTACTGCAACAGGTGGGATTTCAAAGTGCATGGAATGTGCACACTCACAGACAATACAAGATCCAATAGAACTGAAAGATGAACAGCTCTTGTTGTAACAGAACTCAGCAGGTGTCATATCTAAATAGCAGCTCTGAGGGAGACAAGGCTGGCAAATGAAGGCCAGCTTACTGAAGTTGGAGTTGGATACACATTTTTCTGGAGTGGCCACTACCAAAAGGAGAGAATCTCATGACAATGAGATTGCCACTTCCAGGCAAATGCCATGCCACCTTCATCAGTGCTTATGTTCCCACCATGATGAACACTGATGAAGTTAAAGAAAAATTTTTTGGAGATCTGGAGACCCTTATCATCAATGCACCAAAAGAGGACAAACTTATAATTCTGGGTGACTTAAATGCTAGAGTAGACTTGTATTACCAGACATGGCAGGGAGTCCTTGAGAAGAATGGAGTTGGAAACAACAATAGCAATGGTTACCTTCTACTGAAGACTTGTGCATCTCATGACCTTTTCATCTCAAACACTGTCTTCTGTTTACCTGAATTCAATAAAACTTCCTGGATGCATCCTCATAGAAAACATTGGCATCTATTAGACTATGTGAGCATAAGGAGAAGGAACAGACTGGATATGAGAGTGACAAAGGTGATGTGTGGTGCAGAGTACTGGACTGATCACAGACTCACCTTCTTTAAGCTAATTATTCAGATTCACCCAAAGTGGTAGCCCTATGGCAAAATAAATACTAGAAGAATTAATGTCAAGAGGTTAGAGTAACTCTCTGAGCTGTAACAATTTCTTGGTAACTTAGAGGGAAAATAGAGCCAATACACAGTTGAGTTGGCAGTAGTGGGCAGCTTTCAGAGATCTGGTGTATAGCACTACCTTTACTCATCTGGGCCAGAAAACTTGCAAAAACCAAGACTGGTTTGATGAAAATGATGGGGAAATACAGAAGCTGCTAAATGAAAAACGAGAACTCCATAGGGTTTACCAGCAGGATAGTTCATCCATTTTTAAGATAATTTCATCAAAAGTAAAGTCCAAGTGAAGCTCAGAGAGAGATGCAGGACTCTTGGCTCAGTAAGAAGGCAGCTGGAATTCAGTTTTATGCAGACAGTAACAAACCAAAATGCTTTTATGATACCCTGAAGGCTATTTATAACCCAAAGATCTATGGTGCATCACAACTATTCAGAGCTGATGGATCCACATTGATTAATGATAGGGACCTTAATCCTAGAGATTGGACTGAACACTTTCATAGGGTTCTTAACAGACCATCATGTATCAATGCAGAAACTATTGATTGTTTACCTCAAGTTGAAGTCAATGAACTGAACCTTTCAACTGAAGTTCCAACTGAAGAAGAGGTTTTTGGATGCCATTAGGCTTCTTTCAAGTGACAAAACATGTGATGCTGATTCTATTCTAGCTGAGATCTACAAGGTGGGGTTCATTGCTCAATCAAAAACTAATATTTTCCAGGTTATATGGCATGAAGAGGTTATCCCCCAAGAATTCAAGGATGCCTCCATTGTCCATCTCTGTAAAGATAAAGGGAATAGATTGCCCTGTGACAATCACTGGGGTATTTCTCTTTTACTCTTGCTGGTAAGATTCTTTCCAGAGTCTTTCTCAATAGGCTGATTCTTCACCTGGAAGAGGGTCACCACCCTGAGAGCCAGTGTGGCTTCAGAAAAGGTCGAGGAACAGTTGATATGGTGTCTGCTGTTTGACAACTCCAAGAAAAATGCCAAGAACAAAACAGAGGTCTGTATATATCATTTATAGATCTAACCATGGCCTTTGATACTAGCAGTCATGAAGATTTGTGGAAGATTATGTCAAAATTTGATTCATCAATAATATGTCAGTCTCACAAAGGTGTGCATGCCTGGGTTCTGAACAGTGAACAATGCTCTCAAGATTTCCCAGTCGCCAATGGAGTGAAACAACGATGTGTCCTTGCTCTCATACTTTTTAGCATGATGTTTTCAGTCATGTTATCAAACAGCTTCACTGAGGATGAACAAGATCAGCTTGTTCCTCATTACCGATGGCATAGTTGCACTCATGTTGGAATGCTAGGCAGTTTACCCCAAAAAAGCACCTCAGTGTCTGGGATCTTCTCCTGCCAGGTGATCTTCAGAATCCTCCTAAGACGATTTAAATGGAAGCAATTCAGTTTCCTGACATGGTGTTGGTAGGCTGTCCAGGTTTCACAGGCATATAGCCATGAGGTCAGCACAATGGCTCTGTAGATTTGTAGACCGGTAGTGAGTCTAATACCTCTTCTCTCCCACATTTTCCTTCAGAGCCTCTCAGATACTGAACTAGTTCTGGCAATGTGTGTGTCAACCTCATTGTCAATGTGGACCTCCTTGGAAAGGACATTGCTAAGGGAAGCAAACTTGTCCATAGTACTCATATGGTTGGGGTGGTGCTGACTAATGGAGCACCTGGGTCTTCTTGGTTTTCATTGCTAGACCAAAATGAGCACAAGCAGCAGAGAATCAATCCATGCTTTGTTGCCTCTCAGCTTCAGAGGCTGCATTGATGCACAATCATCTGCCAAAAGAAGATCCTGCATCAACACTCCCTCCACTTTGGTCTTGACTTGTAGTTTTTTCAAGTTGAAGAATTTTTGAAACCTGGACAGCCTACCAGTACAATGTCAGGAAACTGAGTGGCTTCCATTTAAATCATCTTAGGAAGATTCTGATGATCACCTGGCAGGAGAAGATCCCAGACACTGAGGTCCTTTCTTGGGGTAAACTGTTGAGCATTCCAACATGAGTGCAACTATGCTGGGCTGGTCATGCTGTTAGAATGTCAAATGTATGTTTGTCAAAAAAACTCTTTTATGGAGAACTCCCCCAGGGCAAATGCTGGGGGTCAGAAGAAGCAATTCTGAGAACTTTAGAATTGATTGGACAGCATGAGAGGCCCTGTCCAGCATGGTATGCCCTCATCAGTTAGGGTGCTGCACTCTATAAGGAAGACAAAATGGAAATAGTTCAAAGGAAGCGTGACATCCTGAAGTTCAAAGTACCCACCCCAGGTGTTCACATGGACTATTTGTGCCCAACCTGTGGTAGAGCATTCCATACTTAGATTGGTCTGATCAGTTGGACACACTGTCATTTGTCTCAAGCATAGTGATGTCATTTTGGTCTTCTTTGACAACAAAAGACAAGAATCAGCCAACCAAGTTGTATATTGTCACACCTTATTTTTTTGTCCTCTGCACTACTTCCTTCTCTCTGCTTACCAACCACCCATTGGAAAAAGCACCTGAATTTGAATTTCAACTATTTATTATGTGTATGACCTTGAAGAAGCAGTGTTTATAATATATTATAGAATAGAATAGAGTATCTACATTTTTAATGCCCATGATGCTTAATGTGTTTATACATAATTGATTATATCTCATTTGATTGTGCAGAATTATGGAGGCAAAGAGCCTTGCTGATCTTTGCTATCTACCCCTTCCCAGTCTCTATATTGAGTATCCAGCTATTTTGATCATTGACTACCCAGCTACAAATACTACCCATATTACCCAGCTAAGGTCAAAGATTATGAGTAAAAATGACCCAAGTATCATTATTTCCTTTACCTCTTTGACTGCAGTCTTTATGTCTACTAGCTCATCTTGTTAAGATAAAATAAGAATTGATATTCCAGTAATCAATATATTGTATGTTATTGCAGAGGTCATGGATTGAGTCAATATGAGAACAGAGACCATCAGGAAAAACAAAATGAGGCAAAGAAAAGACCTTCAGAGGATATCAAATTGCTAAAAAAAGATATGAGCAAGATTATTCTTTGGAAGTAGAGGATCCTGAGAAAGAAGCTCTAGGAGATTCTGGTATTTCATTAAGGAATGAGGATGAGCGGATAGGGCAGAATTAAAGTGGTTGCCTTGGGAGCAATTTAGAATCTTAGGATGTTTAACTTGAAAGGAACTGAAGAGATCACATAATTCAACCCCCTCGTTTTACAAAGTTGGAGATGGAGGTATAGAAAAGTGATGTGCTTTGTTTAAGGTCAGAATCTGTAGTACCAGTAGGTTGTGGTAAGACTCAAATAAAATATATGTTCATAGGGGCCTAAATTAAGGTTGGAAGGACCTTAAACCCTCCTTTTTTACAGATAAAAATACCAAACCCAGAGACATTTAAATGAATAGCCCAGGGTTACCCAGCTAGTAACTATCAGAGGTAGGAACCAGGGATTTTTGACTTCAGATCTGGTACCATATCTCTTATTCCAGGCTACCTCTCATGAAAAAAGTGTCTCACATCTCCTTTAAAAATGCCAATTCCTATTTCATAAAGGGTAGCCTGGAGTGTTCTGATTTAGCTAGGGGTTTGACTAGATGGCTGTTAACATCCTTTTACAACTCAGAAACTCTGTAATTGAAATGATGATGATGATGATGATGATGATGATAATGATAACTCCAATCAGCAATATTCCAAGGTAAACTTTCAGTTGATAAAACTCAAAATAGTGCCTCAGAAACAATAATCCTGAAAGATGCCTTGGACTTGGGCAAAGGAGACTTTTTGGGGGATTAGTTTTCCAACTTAAATACATTGAGCTGTTGGCTGCATTTTAGACTTGTTTTGGTCTTAATGTAATCGACTACCACACATGGAAAGTTCTTCCCTCCTTCCTGCCCTCCCCCCCACCTCACTTAAGCCTGGGTAGTAAAATAAATATTTTCTTAGGCCTTGAAACAAAGAATACTAAGATTACACTTAGATATTTGCTTTTAGCTTTCCAAGTCTTAAATCCAGTTCAGAAAACAAGTCAAGGACTCCAACCCAGGCCTGGCATCCACTACAAATTCCAAGGGATGCTTGTAACTGAAGGAGACCTCCTTCATCCCAATAACAAACTTGGTGTCAGACTCGGAAAACATGGAGCTGTCAAGATTGAACGTTTGGTGACTTCAGGCCACATGGTCTTTTTGCAGCGACTCAAGGCCATTTTTTCTCAATGTTCAACTTTACACAAAGGACAGCTGTTTGGTGTTTCTATGGACTTAGTCCAATGACTCTCTGGGGGGATGGGGGAAACGGTGATGGACAAGTGGTTTGCTATCATCGAGTGGAAGTAAGAAACTTTGCTTTTTAAATTCTTTTCTGTTTTGTTTTCTCCAATTAAGCAAATCTTCCCCTTTCTCTTTCACTCTGACTTTCAAATAGGATTCTGGCAGAATTTCAAAATTGCCTTTTCCTTCTGGCATCTCTAACTGAATGGTACAAATCAGAGATGAGAGAAATAATGAAAGAAAGTATTTGAAGGAATTTAAAGAAGGAAGTAAAGGGTTTCCTTGCATTTGAGGTGTCTTGACTATGCTTGAAAACCAGTTGAGCTCCAAGAATAACTCAGTTTGTCCTTCCGCCTGCTCCCTGCAGGAGGTTTAAATATCACCTTGGTTTAAAGAGTCAGGTCACCACTTGCTTATGCTAGAGTGCGGAAAGATTTAGAACCAAAGGACCTAAGTTCAAATTCTGTCTTTGAAACTCACTAGCACATGGCCATGTCTAAGCCCTTTGAGCTTTTTAATCCTTAGTTTCCTAATCTGTCAAGTGCAGGAGTTGGGTTAGATGGTCTCTGAATTCACTACCATTTCTAGATTCAGGATTCTCTGAGGCTATGACCTGGGTTCAGATCCTAAAAGGAGCCCCTGAGTGGACTTGGGTCTCAGATAACTCATCTTTAATATGCAAAGTGATTTTTGAGATTCCTTATAGTTCTAAATTTGGTTATTCATGTATTCCACATATACCAACATATAGACATATATACCTATTATAAATACATACATATTATACAATATACATAATAGACATAAATACATACATAAATATAGAATATGTAATATTTATATATAATTTGTATATTTATATATTATATATAGTTATATTTATATAAATATAGCTATATACCATATATAGTTATATTTATATCTAATTTGTACCTATTTATACACATATATGCAATACACATAAATATAATATATATACAATATGCCTATGCCCATATATATATATATATATATATACACACACACACACACACACACACACACATATACTCATATACATTCACATACATATTTAGATACCTATATCTATTACTATTTGAAAAGGAGATAGTTAACTTTCCAACAACTTTAAAGTTGTGACTTTGGTTGTTTTTTTGCAAGGCAATGGGGTTAAGTGACTTGCCCAAGGTCACACAGCTAGGCAATTATTCAGTATATTAGGTCAGATTTGAACTCAGGCCCTCCTGGACTCCACTGCTCCACCTAGCCACCCCAGTTGTGACTTTTTGAATGAAATCTTCAGAAAAATACGTGGGGATCAATGGTCTGTACTAACTTTTATGGATTTTAGGAGCTCCCAGAATTCAGTTCTATAATGAGAGAAGGGGACTTCCTAGGCATTTCTAGCATCTTGATTGTAAAAAGGATTCAGGAAAACTGACTGCTGGTGATACAAAGTCAAATACATAAACAGTCCTTGACTTATGCAATGTACCCATGAAGTGGGGAAGCACGGGGAATTTTTACAGGGTGTTCTAGCAATATTTTTCCTAACCACTTAAAATGAAAGATGCTTGCTCAGAAGATGAATGGCATTATTCATTATTAGTCCTTTGGAATTGTGGGGAGGTCATTGCATTGATCCGAATTCTTAAGTCTTTCAAAATGACTTTTCTTTTCAATGTTGTTATTATATAAAGTCTTCTTGTTCTGTTCACTTCGTTCTTCATCACTTCATACAATTTTTTCTCCAATTGATATGGAACATTAGTATTCCAACATATTCATGTATCATTCGTCCAGTCATTTCCTAATGGGGGTTCTTCCTATAGCTTCTGGTTTGGAGTAACAATGAAAATTCTGGTAGAAATATTTTTGTTCATATAAATCCTATATTTCTTTTGATTTCTTTGGCTTATAGGTTTATAATAGTGTTGTGTGCTAATTGAAAGTCAATAAAAAAAGAGAAAAAAGAAACTCTTTAAGTCCTTTGGAGAACTATGTGTTCCAGGCAGCCTTCTGATGGCAAAGTTTCCTGGACACTCAGGATTCAGGAAATGTGACATCCATTTTACATTGGATGTCTTTGTTTTCAGTCTGGGATAGCCAAGGGCAAAAATATAAGGTGTTTGTCTACTATCTTCTTTTTTTCTCTTTGGTCCTGTCTTCCTTTCCCATCACCTTCTCCTTCCCACAGGTCTTCGCTCTTGAGTTGCTATATTTTCTCCCTTCTTTGATTTTCATCCTCTCTTTCATCATACTAATGTCTGTTTGTTTACCACAATCTCACAATGTCCTGGAACAGTGGTGTTCAAAGTATGCCCTATACCTGTGCATATATATATATGTATATATATATATATATATATATATATATATATATGCAAGAGAAGGGTTGGGATCCTGAGGCTTACCAGCATAGGATCAGGGAAAAATTTTACATTAGGGAAAATTTTACTTTTAATATTAGGGATACTATATTTTTTTCTTTATTTAAGGCAATGGGGTTAAGTGACTTGCCCAAGGACACACAACTAGGCAATTATTATGTGTCTGAGTTCAGATTTGAACTCAGGTCATTCTGACTCCAGGGCTGGTGCTCTATCCACTATGCCACCCAGCTGCCCCTAATATTAGGGATATAGGATAGTATTTTTTTTTCTTTTTGACAAATTATTTAGGAATGGAGGGAAGCAAGAAACAAGTATTTTTATCCAGGTATGGTCCTGGGAAGGAGATATAGGTCTGTGATTTCATCAATTGAAGGAAGGCCCTGGTAAAGAAATGCCATGGAATTCGGCAACTTCTCTATGATCCAAGGTCCTAGAAGACTCAAGATTTGGGGGTCAAGTGCACTGTCTGTGGTTACAAGCTTTTTAGCTTGGATCTGAAATACAACTAGAAGCCAATTTTTCAACTTAGGCAGCTGCAAAACACAGAGGAGAGAGTGTTGGACTTAGCATCAAAAACAGCTGAGTTTAAATCTTGTCTCAGGTACATACTATCTGGGCAAGTCATCAAAACTCGGAGTGTCAGATCTCTCCTATGTAAAAAAATAAGGATGTGGCACAGTGTCGAGCCTGTAGGCAGAAAGACTCCTTTTCACAAGTTCAAATCTAACCTTGGACACTTAGTAACTGTGATTATTTTTTTCAGTTTTTCTCATCTATAAAATGAGTTGGAAAAAGGAAATGGAAAATCATTCCAGCATCTTTGCCAAGAAAACCCGAAATGGGGTCACAAAGAGCTGGAATTAACTGGAAAACAACTCAATAACAACAGTCAAATATGGATGTTAATAGCACCTATCTCATTGGGCTGTTGTGAAGTTCAAATCAGATCATATGAAGAGTAATTTGTAGACTTTTGCTCAGTAATTAAGTGATAGCTATTGCTCTCACTCCCATTTGCCTAATTCTAAGACCATTATTTGATCCACTCCTTGTCACATAAACACAAACATCACTTTACTGATTTTTTTCATGAGAAGTGGCATCATTCACAGCATCAATTTTGGTGAATCCTTCTTTTTCTTTTAGCTGATCTTTTATTGGTTGGTTAGTGAGCTTGGATGGGCAGAGGGTGGATCTTTTTTTTGGGGGGGATTTTTGCAAGGCAATGGGATTAAGTGACTTGCCCAAGGTCACACAGCTAAGTATGTGTGAGACCAGATTTGAACTCTGGGCTTCCTGACTCCAGGGCTGGTGCTTTACCCACTGTGCCACCTAGCTGCCTGAGAGTAGTTCTATAGATGACTGAGAGTAAAGAAGCTGGAGAATCATTAGCCCAATTCTCCTCTAAGCACAAATCAACATGACTCATTTTCAGTAAACTATGGAATGAATCCCTAGCACTCCTTTTTCTAACTATCTTATTCATTTGTATCTTTAGCTCTTTTGATATAGTGTTTTGTGCTGACTCTGCCATGCTTGAACTGCGTGACTTTGGGAAGTCACTCTTCTTTGTGTCAGACTCAATTTCCTCAACTGTAAAACCAGAGCATGGGACTTGATAACCTCTCAGTTTTAATATTTTGTGCCTCTAGGAGTCTAATGAGCACATCGGTAAGATCCTATTCTTTGAGGTCTGTCTCAGCTGAAGTCTTTCTACTTTGAGTGGTTCACCAATAATGAACTACATATAAGTGTGTTTCATTCCACATAGTTGTTGCTTTTTGGGGAGGGGGAGCCGGGATAGGACATTTGTTCTTTCTGCAAAGTGGGTTCCCTTGTAAAAACTGGCTCCCTAAGAGCAATAATTCTTAACACTGCACATATTTTTCCCATCCCTAGCTACTATGCAATGTGGGGCTTACTATCATCAATAAAAATAGAATTAGATAATAAATGAGAAGGGACCATGGTGATGGTAGTGATAATTAGATAGAAACATAGGTAGATAGATAAATTTCTCTCTTCCCTTTCTGCTTCCCTAATCTCCTGCTTGGAGAAGGTATGATGCTCTCCCATTCCTTTGCACAGACTGTCTCCCAGCCTAGAACATCTTTCCTCTTTAACAGGTTCCATTAAAGCACCAGGTGAGGTGCCACGTCATCCAGAAAGTTTTTCTGGATTTCTCCTCCCCTTCAAGTAGCCATCCACTTCTCTTCTGTAAGTTACTTTGTACAGTATACATTTTGCATTAAGTTAACTTTTTATTTGTTTTATGCCACTGATCTTTTCCCATAAAGTGGAAGTTGCCTGAGGATAGGAACTGTTTCACATTTCTTTTCACACCCCCAGCCTTTGAGATTTGTGGTGCATTATTAGCCCTTCAGTATTTGCCTAATTGACTTGTAGCTCTCTCCAGTTCCCTTGCCCCTCTGGTCAGTGTTCACCAAATACTTGTCTCATTTCTTATTTCTTCTCTTTGCCTTTTAAAGGAACTTAACTCTTTTTTAAAAATATGATTTAAAAAACTGTTAGTACATATTCATAGCTTATCTTTCTATCGAAAGGTGTGTTGGTTGGTTGGTTGGTTGGTGGTTGCTTTTGAAGAGGACCAGAACATCTCTATGATTTAGTCAAGTTGCAGTGTGACCAGTGTGAACTGAGAATGTTTTAACATAGTAAATGTGAACGTTTGCGGTGTGTCCTCTACACTTGAACATCTCATGTTTACTTTGAGCTTCTTCAGTTCTCTTTTGCTCATAGACCATAGCACTCTCTCTGAGATATCACCTTACACCTAATCGGAATGATGAATATACAAAAATGGAAAATGATAAAGGTTGGAGAAGATGTGATAAAACTGGGACACTAATGCACTGTTGGTGGAATTGTGAACTGATCCAACCATTCTGGAAAATAATTTGGAACTATGCCCAAAGGCAACCAGACTGTGCATTCCCTTTGATCCAATAAAAATACCATAAAAAGGGGGAAAAGTACTAACATGTGCAAAAAACTATTATATTAGCCCTTTTTGTGGTGCCCAAAATATTGGAAATTGAGGGATAGCCATCAAATGGGGAATAGCATATGAATATAATGGAATATTATTGTGCAATAGGAAATGATGAACAGACAAATTTCAGAAAAACTTGGAAAAACTTCTACAAACTGATACATATCGAAAAGAGCAGAATCAGAAAAACAATGTACACAGCATCAACAACACTGTGTGATGATCAACTATGAATGATCCAACTCTTCTCAGCAATACCATGATCCAAGAAAAGTACAAAGGATTCATGAAGGAAAAGGCTATTCATAACCATATAAAGAAATGATGGACTCTGAAAGAGGATGGAAGCATATTTTTTTCAATTATTTTTCCTTGAGGTTATTTTTCCTGTTGATGTTTCTTCTTCCACAACTGTGATTAATTTAGAAATATGTTTTACATAATAGTTTACATATATAAACTATATTAAACTGCTGACAATTTTCAGAAGGGGAGGGGAGGGAGAAAGGAAAGGAGAAAAATTTGGAACTCAAAATCTCATAAAAATGAATGTTAAAATTGTCATCATATATAATTGGGAAAATACCAGTAAAATAAAAAAAAATTAAATGGGTAAAAATATCACTTTTTAAATATGCCAATAACCTTGAATGAAAATACATTTGTTTAAACAAATAAAAAACTTGGTCATACTTTATAATAAATTTGAAAACAACTATTATTCATCATTTTCATTAGAGAGTTCTAATAGCCTAACACAGTAACAAAGGATGGTGCAAGGCAGTGCAACAGCCCAAGATTATGCTAGGTTTTCAGGTGGTTTAAATGAGAATTTTAAAAAAGCAACTAATTTCCACTGGAAAATGTAGAAAAGGTAGCAAGGAAGAAGGAAAAAGAACAATAGCCAAAATATATTTTTTGAAACTCTTTGCTCATCAACCCAATATTGCCAATAACATCATATTTTTGTTAATCTGGGGCATTGCCGGGGAAATGTGTTAGAAAACGGAAAGGCCAAACCCAAGGAGCTATCAGCTAACTGGAAAGAAAGACACAAACATTCGAAAAAAAGGCACAAGAAAAATGCAAAGAAAAACATTTTTAAAAGAGCAAGTTAATTCAATTGGATTGACTCTCTATATATGCACATTTGGGTGACCTCTGAGTGCTGGAATGAAATGACCCAAGCTCATCATAGCCATTGTCGCACTACCACCCACTTTTATTGTTTTGCTCTCTATTAATAGAAAAACCATTTCCTAATCCCACAGATTGTTGGTTTTAGGGACTCCTCACGTCTCTTTCAAGAACATACTGATCTATCCTGTGTAATATCTCTTAGTTAAACAAAATATTATTAACGCCATTTGATATTTTCAGAAATGTGCTATCACCAAACAACCTCCCTTGATAGAAAGAAAAATAGTTATTCAAAACCCACCCACAGAGAAACTGTGTCAGAGTGTGAAACATTCTGTACCACGTGCCATCTACCTACCTTTCTACAGAGAGAAGAGAGATAGATTTCACCTCCTGCTTTCAGGGACTGAGAGAGGTAATATTGATTAATGCTATTTGGTTGCATTCAGTATAGTGTTGCAACTTTTTTATTTATTAGTTCTAGGCTCCTGAGACTTTACTCCTTAGATCTAAACTCCTGTGCCTTCCCAGGAATGGGACCCAGGACAGTACTAACCAGGGCTAGGTGAAGAGACCCTGTGCTCAGGGCCATGGCACCAGAAGGGCCAGTTCAGTTAAAATGGGAAATTCCCAAATGGTAAAGCCTCCACTGATGGGGGATCAGAAGTAAGATGAATAATAATAATAATAACAATAAGTCACATTATGATAGCTTCTTATGTTTTCAAAGCACACTGATAAAAGTCAGGAAAGATTTACTAAGTGTGTAGGCTATGCTAAGTATGGGGTTCAATACAGAGAGCGCTGAGAAGATTCATGTTCCTGAGTTCAAATTTAACTTCAGGATTTACTAACTGTGTGATCCCGGGAGTCCCTTAAGTATTGGCCTCAGTTTCTCCATCTGTAAAATGATCTGGAGAAGGAAATGGCAAACCACCCTCTGACACCAAAAAACCCAAATGAAGATACAGAGTCAGACACAACTAAAAAAAGTCAGAAAAATAATTGCATATGCAGGACTATGTCTCAATGAATTCACATTCCATTGGAGAGACAATCTGTAAACAGCTATGGTATGGACATTAAGAAAGGAAAAACTGGTGATTATTCCAGAAAGAAGTGGCTAAGATTAAAAGGTCAGTAGAGGCTTCCTGTAGAAGGTAGAATTTTAGTTGGACCTCGAGGAGGCACAGAGGAAGAGACTTACAAGCCTTGGCTCAGCCAAAGAAAATGCCCATAGCAAGTGATATAGATCTATTCCAGCCATAACAGAGATGCCAGTGTCCAGATAGCAGAACCTATCATGGAGCAAGAGGTTCTAGAAGTATGAGAAGATTGGAAAGATAGTGGTGATAGGGGAATAGATTATAAAGGGCTTTGAATAACAAATAGAGGATTTTTAAGTTTGTGTGGAAGCAATAGGGAGCCATGAGAGAGTTTCTGAGTAGGGAATGACAGTGTGTTTTAAAGTTTGCAAAGTGCATTAAAATAATATCTCATTTTATGTGCTCAATATCCCTGGAAGTTAAATGCTAGTATTATTTTTATTTTTCAGTTGAGAAAATTGAGGCTGAGAAATTAAATGACTTACCCAATGTAAGAGATAATAATTTTTATTATTTAATTGTATTTAATTTAATTAAAAATGTTTAATTCCAATTACTGTGCTTGTATAGGATAGTTGAATAGGGTACTTGATAATGATCATGAAATATCAAGTAAGCAAGTTCCTTAAGCAGAGGACATATCTGGGAACCCCAAAGAGAGAGTGATGTTGTTAGGGTGATGAGATGGAAGGGACAATCACAGTTCTAGGTTAGGTTAAAGGTAAATGAAACAGTCTCTAAGCAAGTTTGAGCGAAGAATTCATGTAGGTCACTTGACCTTTCCCAGACAAGTAATTGGAACAACTACCAGGTTTGGTATGAGGTAAGGATAACAATCTCCTTTGAGGAAAGAGTAGTAAAGTCTAAATCTCCATTTCAGAGTCACACCCAAATGAAATGTGGGGTCAAATCAGTAAGGTATGTTTTTCCAAGTGATGAAATGCAAGGAGCTAAGATCAGTAAAAAATCATATAGCACAGGTATCATGAGGAAATTTTCAAGGAAGGTTAGGATTTTTTACTTTTCTGATTTAAAAAAAACTGGTAGAAGAAGCCACACTGAATAATAGGATCCCAAAAGAGCCCCCAAAATATGTTGAGTCAATTTAATAGCAATAAATGTAAAGTCTGATATTGGGGTTTATTTTTTTTTTACTTAAAGATTTTATTTATTTCAAGTTTTACAATTTTCCTCCCAATCTTACTTCCCTCATTCCACCCCTCATAGAAGGCAATTTGCCAGTCTTTACATTATTTCCATGGTATGCATTGATCCAAATTGAGTATGATGAGAGAGAAATCATATCCTTAAGGAAGAAACATAGAAAGATCAGACAGTAAGATACCAGGTTTTCTTCCTAAATTAAAGGGAATAGTCCTTGAACTTTGTTCAAACTCCACGATTCTTGCTCTGGATACAGATGGTATTCTCCATCGCAGACAGCTCAAAATTGTCCCTGATTGTTGCAGTGATAGAATGAGCGAGTACATCAAGGTTGAACATCACCCCCATGTTGCTGTTAGGTTGTACAGTGTTCTTCTGGTTCTGATCATCTCTCTCAGCATCAGTTCATGCAAATCCCTCCAGGCTTCCCTGAATTCCCATCCCTCCTGGTTTCTAATAGAACAATAGTGTACTATGACATACATATACCACAATTTGCTAAGCCATTCCCCAATTGAAGGACATTTACTTGATTTCCAATTCTTTGCCTCCACAAACAGGGCTGCTATAAATATTTTTGTACAAGTGATGTTTTTTTTAATCGCTTTTCATCATCTCTTCAGGGTATAGATCCAGTAGTGGTATTGCTGGATCAAAGGGTATGCACATTTTTGTTGCCCTTTGAGCTTGGTTCTAAATTGCTCTCCAGAAAGGTTGGATGAGTTCACAGCTCCACCAACAGTGTAATAGTGTCCTAGATTTCCCACAACCCTTCCAACAATGATCATTGTCTTTTCTGGTTATATTGGACAGTCTGAGAGGTGTGACGTGGTACCTCAGAGAAGTTTTAATTTGCATTTCTCTAATCATTAATGATTTAGAGCATTTTTTCATATGGCTATGGATTGCTTTAATCTCATCTGTAAATTGCCTTTGCATATCTTTTGACCATTTGCCAATTGGGAAATGGATTGTTTTTTTTTTAATTTGACTCCATTCTCTGTATATTTTAGAAATGAGTCCTTTGTCAAAAACATTAGTTGCAAAGATTGTTTCCCAGTTTACTACATTTCTTTTGATCTTGGTTGCAGTGGTTTTGTCTATGCCAAAGCATTTTAATTCAATGTAATCAAAATCATCTAGTTTGTTTTTAGTGATGTTCTCCCTCTCTTCCTTAGTCATAAACTGTTCCCCTTTCCATATATCTGACAGGTAAACTACTCCTTGATCTTCTAATTTGCTTATAGTATTGGTTTTTTTTATGTTTAAGTCCTGTAACCATTTGGATCTTATCTTGGTAAAGGGTGTGAGGTGTTGGTCTAATCTAAGTTTCTTCTATACTAACTTCCAATTTTCCCAGCAGTTTTTATCAAAGAGGGAGTTTTTCCTCCCAGTAGCTGGGCTCTTTGGGTTTATCAAACAGCAGATTACTATACCCATTTCCTGCTATTGCACCTAGTCTATTCCACTGGTCCACCACTCTATTTCTTAGCCAATACCAGACAGTTTTGATGACTGATGCTTTATGATAGAATTTAAATCAGGTAAGGCTAAGCCACCTTCTTTTGTACTTCTTTTCATTGAGTCCCTGGAAATTCTTGGCTTTTTTATTTCTCTACATGAATTTTGGTATTGGGGTTTAAAAGATCAATTTCACCAGTGCAAGAAAAAGTAGGATGTGGATGATCAGGGAAATGTTCATCTAAAAAAAAATCACAGGATATTACTAGACTGATAGTTCAATGTGAGTGACTATCGGGAATAAGTTACCTTGATTTTAGGCTATATTAAATTTTTCGATGTATCAAGTTCAGAATGAGGGAGGTAATGGTGATTCAGTAAAGTGGTAAAATGTTAACTTAAAATATAAAGCTTAAAATTTTACAAAATGTAGTGGCAGAAGTAGGAACAGCAACAGCAGTACCAGTAGTACCAGCAATAATAATAGCAAACATGGTAGTAGCAACAGGCATAGTAGTAGTAGTAGTAGTAGTAGGAGGAGTAGTAGTAGAGGAGGAGGAGGAGGAGGAGTAATAGTAGTAGTAGTGGTGGTGGTGATAGTAGTGGTAGTAGTAGTAGTAGTAGGAGGAGGAGGAGGAGGAGGAGTAATAGTAATAGTAGTGGTAGTGGTGATAGTAGTGGTAGTAGTAGTAGGAGGAGGAGGAGGAGGAGAAGGAGGAGGAATAATAGTAGTAGTAGTAGTGGTAGTGGTGATAGTAGTGGTAGTAGTGGTAGTAGTAGTAGTAGCCACAGAAGTAGCTACATTAGAGGCTGATTTGATGCCAACATTTATATTAAGCTTTCACCTTTCCAAAGCGCAGCATCAGGAGCACAGCAGGAGTAGGATTAGTAGCTATTCACATGTGATCATCTCAACAGCTTTAGGAGGTGAGTGCCGTTAAAATGTCCATTTTGTAGTTGAGAAAACTGAGACAAATAGCGGATAAATGACTTTCTATAGATCATATAGCTATTAAGTCCAAGTTTCAATTTGAACTGTGTTCCTGTCTCCAGATACAGGGTTCTGTAGACTACACCACCTAGCTGCTTCAAATAAATTGCATGATGCAATTAGGTGCAGTTCATCTAACATTAATGATGGTGGACAAGGCTGTAAAAGTTGAGATGAAACCTCTGGAGGCCCAGTCTGCCTCCCTGCAGAGTTGCTACAGGGCCTGCTTTTTGTTGACTTACAGAGTTAGCCCAGAAGCATCCATGCTCCACCCAGGCCAAACCTCAGCCCCTGGAGGTATTGTCTGTCATGTGGCCTCTCTTAGGAGGGCAATTTCCTTAGCTCTTTAGTTTTGCTGCTGTACATTCATTTCATGGAGATTTTCTGTCTGTCAAAGAAATCTGGAGAGCGTGCTCCAACATCTTCCCAAAAGAACTCCCAGAAATGAGCCCATTTAAAAGAGATATATGGGAAGGAATCTTCTGAGAGTTGGGTAAATCTAGTGGCTTGACCTTAGGACTTATCACCTTACTAATTAGGAAAGAATATTTTCCTTTTTTTTTTTAAGGTTTTTTTGCAAGACAATGGGGTTAAGTGGCTTGCCCAAGGCCACACAGCTAGGTAATTATTAAGTGTCTGAGGTCAAATTTGAACTCAGGTCCTCCTGACTCCAGGATCACTGCTCTATCTACTGTGCCACCTAGCTGCCCCAACATTTTACTTTTATGACCGGTTTTCAGGAAGTTGGTATGGCATGGTACGCGAGACATATACAACCTGATTTTCTAATCTCAAATTCTTATTAAGGACTAGATCACATTCAGGCTGTTCCCCCATAATAATAAGTGTTTTACCCTTATGTTGTCCACTTATGCCATGCACTTTAAGTCATCAAAAGGAAGTCTAATTCCTACATTGCTCTCCATCCCCACTTCACTCCACTAACTCAGATGGTAGTTGACTTTATTAAGCACCATTTAGATGTACTAGACATTGTACTAAGTTCTAGAGATACAAAGAGAGCAAAAACAGCTCCTCTTCATCAGGAACTCACAATCTAAGTAGAAACTAGGCAAATCATCAGGTCTGTACTGGATACCTACAGGATAAATTGGAGATGATGTCAGAGGAAAGGTGTTCACACTAAGTGGTCCTAGGAAAGGTGAGATTTTAGCTGAGGAATGAAATATGTAGAGAGATTGCAGGGAAACAAACGATTAAAGGAGTTTGGTCAACCTGTTGACCACAGGGTTGACCAAACTATTATCACCAATGATGAAATGGCAGGAGTATGGTCCAGTCTGCGATCTAACACATGAGCACACGGATGGAATATAGTCTAACCCCAGCTCTCTAACTCCCCAGTAATACCCATTAGAATAGAAAAATAAGCACATATTGAGCAAACTCTACTTAGGCCAGTCAATAAAAAAAAAATACAGTACTACAGAGATGTGGATTTGGAACCCTAAACCATAAATCACAGAAGGGACTTTTTTCAAGAGCAACTACCCTTAGGCTAATTGTAATATCATTATCCTACATTAATATCCCTCTAAGTGGACTTTTCTGTTTGCATATTCTGAGTGACCCCACCCACAAGCTCACCAGGGTTTCATGATCCCCTCATAGAACCAATTCCCTTCCATACTACCTGTTGAAAACAATGCCTTCTGACCCTTTAAAAACACTTGCCTTGCTTCACTAAGTTCACTAATGAACTTCTCATGGGAGTCTAGTCCTCTGATCAGGAATAAATATCATTGCTTGGTTCTAGAGAAGACTTGAGTTTTAATTCTTTAGAAACATGGACCTCATCAACCTTAGATGCCTAATAAATTCAAGTTGAATTGAGTGGTGGGAAGTGAGATATTGGAGATGTTTATTTTGGAAAACTTTTATTGTGGGTCAGCTAGACAGTGTAGTTGATTTCAATCTTGTTGGCAACATCTAAAGCATCATAGGCTGGAGCAAGCTGGGCGTAGGCCTTCTTCTCTCCATCAGGCTGGATCAGTGTATTGACCTTCGCCACATCCATGTCATACAGCTTCTTCAATACTTGTTGGCCTTGACGTCCACAATGAAGACTAGGGTGTTGTTATCTTCAATATTTTTCATAGCAGACTCAGTGGTCAAGGGAACTTAAAGATGGCATAGGGATCAAGCTTGTTTCTCTGAGGGGCCCCTTTCCTAGGGTATTTGGGCTGCCTTCAAAGTCTTAGTGTCTTGGGTCCCTGGAAGGTGGGAGAGGTTCAGATCTTCTTTTTGTGGCTTTGGACACCCTTCAACACTGCCTTCTTGGCCTTCAAGGCCTTGGACTTGGCTTATGCCTGGGGTGGGGGTGGGGAACAACTGCTTCCTTCTTCACCTTTGGTGTCATCTTGGGGGAAAGCGAGACATTGGCGATATTATGACTGAAGGTGAAAAGTAGGTATTTACTTAGAGCATTGGAAAATTGGACACCCTGATTGCGGGTTATGAGAATGGAATTTAAATTTAAAAGAAACATTCTTCAGAAAAGTTTGGGTTAGTTATGGTCTGATTCAGGTGAAGAAATGAGCCTCTTTGCTTAAGAATTTTAGCCTGAGAAGGAGATGTAGCCCTGGGATGGGGCAGGACAGCAAGGAAATCTGGAATTATTGCTTCTCAGGGACTCCTTAGAGTTAACATGGTGCCTCAAATCCTATATCTAGTGTTGTCACCCCAAATCTTAGGAGTATAATTATGAAAGTCTAATCTTTAATTTTGGGAGAGATTTGCAGAGAGATTAGTCATGGAAGAGGGGCAGCATAGACTGTGAGAGAAGGGTACCTATGATGATGTGCTAATCCCAAGACAGCTATTTTTCTATGATTTGAGTTTATTGAGTCAAAAGATGAAGTGGGTTCTTTGGGCCATTAAAATCTCATACTGTCTTTGAGCTGGAAAGCTTTGAGGTGGTGCCTCATAGGACTGATAACCGATACCAACCTGAATCTAAGCTATAATAATACTCTTGCTTCCTTAGTTTGGAGAGCACCCCAGCTGTTAGCTGATGCTGCTTTATCTCTTAGTTGTTTGGAGCAGAGAAGCATGGTAAGCCACTCTGGCCCTGGTCATTTCCAGCTGAGAACAATATTTTTTAGAAAATTGAGTGATGAGAAGTCTTGTGACTTGAATGGAGGAAATTCTATTGCTAACAGTGTAGAACCCCTGATTCAAAATTACTTTCTTCCTTGAAAAGAGGATTTACCTCTATTGGTATAAAAGTTCCACTGCACAAAATCATAAAATGGAACCAACTGGAGCCAGAAATATAACCCACAATAATATAGCCAATTTGTACTAGAGGCACAATTTGAACTCAGGTCCTGCTTACTCCAAAACTATACATTATAATATGGGTAAAGTAGAATGCCAGCTCACTGAAATTGTCTCACTGTTAGCCGGGTGATGGCATCATGGATAGAGTGTTGACTCTGCATCAAGAAGATCTGAATTCAAATCCTGCTTTATATTTATGAGTATTATGACCCTAGGCAAGTCACTTCACTACTCTGAGCCTCAGTTTCCTCAGCTGCTAAATGAGAATACTATTAGCACCTACTTCACAGGGTTGTTGTGAGGCTCGAATGGCATGTGCATGTATGTGCCTGCGTGTTTGTATGCATGTGTATGTATCTGTAAAACAACTCTGGCTATAACTAGGATTTATAACCTGGTGCTTAATATGGAGAAGACAGGTGATAAATGTTCATAAATTGATTGGCTGAAGGTAACAATAAGAAGCATATCCTCCACGCAGGGCAGGTAGATGGTGCAGTGGGTGGAGTACTGGCCCTGAAGTCAGGAGAACTGAGTTCAAATGTGACCTCAGATACTTGCTAGCTGTGTGACCTTGGGCCAGTCACTTAATGCCAATTGTCTCATCTCCAAGGCCATTTTTAGCCATTCTGATCCATGTGTGGCCACTGGATACAAATGGCTCCAGAGGAGAAAGTGAGACTTGTGACAGCACCCTCCTCCCTCATCCCAATCCAATTCATATGCTTGCCTTGGCATCACCTCCCTGATGTCACAATCTTTTTCAAGAATGAAGGACAGACACTAACCTCTTAGAACATGATTTCTTAGCGAAGGTGAGGAACAAACATTGAGATTGGAACCTGACTAGACCTGAAGTAGTAGGCAGGGTTTCAAATGGCAGGGCTCTTAGGACCTCTTTGCTTTGTTCTTCTCTTGACTCTCCTTCTGGAGGGCAGAGGTAAGGACTTTCTTTTCAAGTCTTTCCTGGTGGGCAGAGCAGCAGAACTCCTTTCCTATACAAAAGGACAACACAGGTGCTGTCCCCTTACCCTCTGGTTCCTTGGATTAGAGACAGAAGGCTTTCATGGCTCAGTGTCAAATTGGTCCACCTAGGATCAAAAGAAAGAATCTCATTCCATTCTATTTACAGAAACGTGTGGGCAATGACTATTGAGAATAATATTCTCAATTTACAAGTCACTTTTTCAAATGAATTTCTATGTTTATATTGGCTTAGACGTTTTCTCCAACAATAATAAGCTTGATAATCCAGTTCAAATATTTCTTTCCCTGTCATATTGCAATATTGGCACTTTACTGGCAAATGGCCATCTGGGCCTGATAGTGAACACTGATGAAAAAAACACTAAGACATTGGCCAGTAAGGGTGGAATTCTGGCAAATCTCAGAATCTTCTTGTGGTAGAGAGATTAGTGCATGTCATGAATTTGGATATAGATTTGTAGCATTTACAGTCGTGTTGATCTTGGCCTTGGTGACAAAAAGACCTGGATTCAAATCTTTTCTCTGACATATACTGGCTGTGTGACCTTGGAGCACTCCTTTAATACCTTGATATCCCAAGTGACTCTCTATGACTAGAAGTTGCGTTATTTGGAAGGATTCAATTCTCCTAATTACCTTGTATTATTGTGTTAACTTCTTTGTGTACATGTTCCCAACCCTGCTCTGGTATTTTGTAACCTTCTTGAGGGAAACGTGGTTGGGCCAATCACTTAATGTCAATTGTCTCACCTCCAAGGCCATCTTTGGCCATTCTGATCCATATCTGGCCACTGGAACTGAATGGCTCCAGAGGAGAAAGTGAGACTTGTGACAGCATGCTCTTCCCTCACTCCTGGTTGGTTGAAGATATTTCCTCATTTGGGATAAGGAAAAAGAAATATTTTTAATTAGAATTAAAAAAGGACAATTCAGTGTCACTTGTCTAGCATGGACTACTCTATATGGAAGCCATTCCCTTTATTGTTCAAATTTTTTTTTGTTTATTTAAGGCAATGGGGATAAGTGACTTGTCCAAGGTCACACACCTAGGCAAATATTAAGTGTGTGAGGTCGGATTTGAACTCAGGTCCTCCTGACTCCAAGACCGGTGCTCTCTCCATTGTGCCACCTAGCTGCCCAAAGCCATTCCTTTTAGCTGGGCATCTTGGTTTCTTGGTTTCTGGTTTCTGCTTCCTAGATATCCCCCTTGTGAATACAGTCTTCTAAGAATCCTTGTGGATGGGATAGAGCAAGGGTCCGAAGGATAAGCTCAAGTTATTCTTACAAATATATCGGTCATAGATCCGTATCTTCAGTAAAGGCAATCCTTGGATCTTAGTGATAATTTTCTTAGGGTCAAGTTAAAGAGCAAAGAAATAGCAAAAGGTAGGGGGAAGATCCAGTCCCCTAGAATATGAAAATATGAAAAGTATCCCCAGAGTATGATGAAAAGAATAATATTCAGAAATTAAAAGTTTAACCTTGGGAAAGAAGAAAGGCTAATTTATCAGTTTCAAGAACAAATGAAGGGAATGAGAATGAAAGTTTCAATAACCAATAATTTTGGCACTTGGGATGAGTCATTTTAAATGTATACTCAATGTAAATATTATACATCAATTTACATTAACCAAGAGCCTGTTAGGAGTTATGTTTAGTTTGAACCTGGTAAGATTAAAAAAGATGCAATATTTTCCCTCAAGAAGGTTACAAAATACGGGAGCAGGTTGGGAACATGTAGAGAAAGATGTTAGCACAAGATACAAAGTAATACCAGGTAATTAGGAGACTTGAATCCTTCCAAGTAAAAAGATTAGAAAAGATTCTTGAATTAAGTTTTGACAGATGCAAAATTCCAAGAGGAGAAAAAGGAGAAAGGAGTAAGGAGAACAAGCTTTCAGATCAGGCAAATGTATGGAGGAAGGAAAAAGAATAATAATCTGTGTGAGAAAGCATGAGTTTGGTTGAAATAATAAAATATATAAAAAAGAATGTAGTGAATTCATTCTGGAAAGAGAGGTTGAAACCTGGGAAGGGCATCAGAAATGGATGTATTAATTTGAGGGGCAAAAGGGAAGCCTGAGTAAACTTCTTTGTTTGTACTCTTTAAGAATACTGGTTTGGCAGTTCTACTGAGAATAGATTGGAAAAGGGAGAGATTTGAAACAGGAAGAACCAATTTAATTCCACACTCCAGGCAAACATTGATAAGGATCTGAACAAGCATGGTGGCCTTGTGAGTAGGGAGAAAGATTGCGGAGGCAGAATCTGAGACTTGACAAGTGACTGGTGGGTGAATGAAAGAGAAGAGTTGGGGATGATTTTTCATAATTATGAACCTGAGTAAACGGATGAGATAGTGTTGCTCTAAAACGGCAAACAAAAGGTGCGCTAATTTTAGGGAAATGTTAATGAGTTTTATCATATACACAATGATTTTGAGGTATTTATGAAACTTCAAGTTGTAGCTGTCCAATAGGTAGTAGGGTATGCAGATTCTGGAATAAATTGAAGCTGATGAGACTGTCGAAAGATGATAAGAAGAGAAGAAAAGGGTCCAGAACAGAGTCTGGGACATGGGGAGCAGGAAGGAACTGAGCCATTATGTCCAGGAGTTAAAAATCTTGACTTTATAGTCTGCTATCATCTGAAGGGCACAAACTGGATGGAAAGATGGCTGCTTCTGTAAGAAAATAACACAGCAATAACCCAAGCTGGCTTCACTCCTGGGGAACTCTCAGGTCAGAATCTCAAGTCCAGAGGCTTGTGTAGGTCCTGGGATGAAAGTGAGACTCACTGGGTTATTGGAAGTTGTCTCTCTAGAAACGTCAAGTTTTATTTCCCTTTCTAGAGAGCATCTAAACCTACGTTCTAAGTGGGAGACATATAGGACTCTGGAGGGAATGGTGAGTCCCACTAGAAAGGGATAATGAGAACACTAATTGTGAGTCATTGAAAGTCCTTTCATTTTCTCTGTGCTCTTATAGATTATTCATTGTTTTTAACCTTAGAATTTGTATGTGAGTGGGTTCCTTTTTGCATGATATTTGAGTTTTATGTTGAATATACAGAATAGACCTATCATTTTGAGCCAAAGTTATGTGATTTGGGTGATAGATCCCTAGGCCATGCCACTGCCTTCCGCCGCCCCTAGATTTAATGATTAGTGTAAAATGTGGAACCTGAATGTTCAGGCCAGGTGTATACACATATGTGTGTGTGTGTCTATATATGTATATGGTATGTGCATAACCACATGAACAGTCTTCATCAAGGGCAGTGGAACATTCACAAAGGTAACCTATTATTTCACAGCCTCCACTCCTGAATTCCTTTTCCTGCACCTGTCTTCAAGCATGATTTCTTTATATTTCAAATAGCCTTCTCCTACCTCTTTGTTTTACTAGTCTATCTCACCTGTCTTTGAAAACCATGCCTCAAGTAAACTATCTCTCTTGTACCTCTCATAATTTTACCCTGAGGAAAAGTCCATATATATTATCTAAACTGGCTATAAGCTGCCTCCAGAAGAAAAAAAGTTTACATTCTGAGCAACGTGGAGATTTTACAATGTATCTTCAAACTTTCAACCACCTGAGTCTTGGATTTCCTCAAGGAAAGCCAATAAAGGCATACACAAATCCCTTGCTAAATAAATGAATGATCTCTGACTTTCCTTTCAAGGAAACTTTCTCTCTCTCTCTTTCTCTCTCTCTCTCTCTCTCTCTCTCTCTCTCTCTCTCTCTCTCTCTCTCTCCTCTTCTCTCTCTGTCTCTTCTCTTCTCTTCTCTTCTCTTCTCTTCTCTTCTCTTCTCTTCTCTTCTCTTCTCTTCTCTTCTCTTCTCTTCTCTTCTCTTCTCTTCTCTTCTCTCTGTCTCTTCTCTGTTTCTGTCTCTGTCTCTCTCTGTCTCTGTCTGTCTGTCTTTCTCTCTCTCTCTTCTTTCTGTCTCTCTCTGTCTCTGTGTCTCTGTCTCTCTCTTTCCATATAGATGTACTACACTTACAATACATACACATAAAAATATGTGTATACAGAAGCATGTATATATTGTCTAGAGATTGCCTGCCACTGAAGCTTATTCAAATTAAAATGAATGAACTTTATTAATTTCCTTGGAGGAAAGACGGCGGCAGTTTTGATATGAATTCAGTGGGGCATGCCAGGTTCAAGTGAATGAATGTCACAAGAGTTGGGGCAGATAGGAGGGTGAGGTGGCCAGTGGTGAGACTTGATGAAGAAAGACTCAACATTTATGAGATCAGATTCTGCTGGAAAAGTTCAACAAAGTCTGAGTTGAAAGCAATAACAAAAGAAACCCAGTGGATAAGCACTCTGAACAAATTTAAATTTCTTGTGGGTCTCTCCTTGACTCTCTGTCAATCACCTTTCTAACGATGCTAAAGAAAGTTTGAGAAAACAATGAAATTGCACTGAAATCTTGGTATGTTTTTATTCACTCCCTTGAATCCTAGGGAAAGGAAATCTGAAGTGAAAAATGTGGATTGTTGGGGTCAGATACTTAACCTCAAGCCTGTTCCTCTGTTGAGATTTGGGCTCCATTAACTTCAGAGGGCATTTTGCCCTAAGGCTGGGACTGTAGGGCAAAATTAAAATGACCACAGGGCAATGGTGAATTAGTAAGAATCTTCCCATTGGGAAAGAGTAAAGGGAAAGAGAAATGCCCCCATTTTAAAGTCCAGAAACTAAAATGGCAATTAAAACATCTCAGACACTTAGGTGGCAGAAAGGGAAATTCTTTTTGATGTTAAATCTTTTTCAGGAATTGTTAAGTCATTAGGGAGAACCTTTAAGGGTCTGTTTGGGAATTAGCAACAGAACTTTTGAGTCTTATGCCCTCAGCTAGAATGACTTTGGGCAGCTTTGAAAACTTGGACATGGGGATTTGACAAGATAATCAAAATGTAAGAAATTTGTCTTTCTATTTGGGTTTTCCTATGGAAGGAAAATGGCGATGTCTAATAGCAGAGATGAGTAGAAGAGAATTTGAAAACGCAGGAAATGGAAAAACATCTGTACCAGATGTCAGGAGAAAGTGGGTTCTAATTCTACAGTAGATCTTAGCTCTGTGACTCTGGGCTAGTCACTTATCGGAGTTTCAATTTCCTTATCTGCTAACTGAAGATATTGTTTAGTCTTTTCAATTATGCCCTGTTTGTGACCTTATTTGGTTTTTTTCTTGGCAAAGATAATGGAGTGGTTTGCCTTTTCCAGTTCATTTTTTTTTTTGGATTTTTTTGATAGACAATGGGGTTAAATGGCTTGCCCAAAGCCACACAGCTAGGTAATTATTAAATGTCTGAGGTCGGATTTGAACTCAGGTCCTCCTGATTCTAGGGTTGGTGCTCTAGCCACTGGGTCACCTAGCTGCCCCAGTTCATTTTTCAAATGAGGAAACTGAAGAAACAAGGTTAAGTTATTTGCCCAGGGTCAAATAGCTAGCAAGTGTCTGAATGTAGATCTGAACTCAGGTCTTCTTGACGCCAGTGCTCCAGCCACTGTATTGCCCTAAGTAGGCACATTTACCTCCCACAAATGTCAAGAGGGTCAAATGAGATCATGTCTTAGAAAACTTTGTAAACCTTGAAGCTCTATAGAAATGTAAGTTATTGATAAAATGCATGGCTCATCAGGACTTCACCTTGGTCATACGCAGCTCTGTGAATTGAGAGTTTCATTGTTTCTGAGATTCCTTGGGGATTCTTTTGTTTTTTTAGTTAACTCAAAGTCAGAAAATTCTTCCTCAAAAGTTTCCTTTGGGGTTTCCCAGTTGATTTACATTTTGAGAGAGTTCTACATACCTACCTTAGAGAGAATCAGTCAAAGGAATAACTTTATCATGTATGAAACACTAAGCACATAAACACACATGAATGTAAGTGAACATATGACATTCTTGCATAGTCATATAAGGGTACAAACATATATGTGGTTTATTATGATATTATGAATTGTACAATATTGTAATGGTTTTATTTTTTAGTCTGGACCAATAATTTTATCAGTGTGAGGAAATTATGGTGTGGAAACTGACTCCATTGATGCCAGTTATTCACTTATTGTTCTAGAAGGTGACTTATAAACCCTGAAAGACTAAGCAACTTGCCCAGGGTCACATATCAGTCAATCAAAAGCATTTATTAATCACCTAATAAAGGCTAATCAATGTGTTCGATGTTATGAATAAAAAGAAAAAAAATGAAGCAAGTGTGATTGGTCGCGCCTATCATGCTTCTTCTTTGCCATCTTCAAGCAACCAGACATTTATCCTTCTGCCTCACCTTCAACCTGGAACTTAAGCTCCCTCTTTTGGGACACTGAATCTCCAGATGTTGAGCATTTACTTAAGCTTGCCTAGACCTAAACCTGGAATACTTTCCTGGTCGTCTCCATGATGTGCCATCGACACATTGGAAGTCTTGGAAGTCTCTCCCTCTCAAAACTTTTCCATCAATCTGTGATAAGAGTAATCAAATGAGCAAAAATATATCTGGAAATAAAGTGATCAACTGACCTATAACTGTGATTAAGACTCCTGTGACTTCTAAAGATTTCCATAGCCACCTTTGCCTTGTATTACTGTCTTCCCCTGTTAAGGGAACTTCCTTGAATGAAAGTATGTCTTGTTTGCTTTGAATTGTATTCCTAATGCTTAATATACTGACAGACAAATTGTAAATGGTTAATAAATAGCTTTATAGCTAATCATTATCTACTCTTCTAATTTCTATTTATTTAGTGTTTGTTTTTAAAAATATTGTTTTCAATACCATATATAATTGCCATTATTATCCTTCACTAAAATACAATTATTATAATAAATTATGCTTCATTATAATAATTATGAAATTTATTGTTTCTTTGTGGAAGAGTGATGTTCACCTCATAAAACTTACAATCTATGCAATTTTACATCACTGACCTATGTAATTATATGTTATCATAGTATTATTATAAACATGATAAAACAACATATCATTAGTTTTATTACAGTGAAATATGTGGCATTTTGGATTGAAGGTTTGCCTGAAATTGAGGGAGACTTGGACTTTAGTCCTGTCTGGGACACATCATAAGGACATGACCCTGGTTAAGTCACTTAACTCTCCATTGTCCTCAGGTCAGTCTCTAAAATTGTCTGTTAAAGATCTGCGTTGGTGTGAGTTTCTTACACAGATGAATTTATCATGTCAGATAACAAAAATAAAGGACAGAATTGTTTTCATTAAAACATATTTTAATACTTTGATGTATCATGGAGGTGATGTTGGGTTTTTGGACATCTGTTTCAGAGAACAAAATAGTAGAACCTGTTAAGTTTCTAATATCACTAATTAGATGCTAAATTGCTTTATTAATTGGAAAAGGTTTAAAAGGCCTGTTAGATTATGTGTTTCACATCTGAGGCCTAGTCTAGGTTTGGAAAAACTCAACACCAAATTGGTCATGGCAAGATGTAATTTTTTAGCCATATCAACTCTCAAGGATCGTCTTACATAAAGTCACAGAGGTATTCCAGTCTGGACCAGTGGGCTATACACCTTGAACACATCATAGTTATTTGAAGTTTAGTATTTTTTACCCATCCAGTGCATCCAAGTCTTTTCTGTATTAGTAGGGGAAAACCTGGAGATGGACACATTAGGATGATTATGGTTATTACTACCATAGAGAGAACTAATGACATCTGAGTTATCTAGGGACCAACAAAAAGCTAGATTTCTTTTTTTAAAAGTTTTGATTTTTGACCATCCTCCAACACTAACTGGTCCAAAACTGGACTCTCCGAGAAGCACCAAGAATTCATAATGAATTGCTTATTTTGAGCTCTTTATTTCAAGGTATCTATTTGGCATTTGACCCCGGTGACAGTGAATCTTTTCCGATACTCAGTGCATGAAATGATATTCTTCAGTATATTTCCTCATGAGGAGATATGTCCATCATTTGGAATCCATCATCTTTTGCAATCTCAAATACCCAAATGCTCATAAAAAGAGTGATGTAGCTAAGGAACTTTGACAGTCAGGTGACTCAATGGATACTCACCTCATGAGTTCAAATCCAGCCTCAGACTTAATAACTATTCCCTCTCCCCCTTTTCAAACCTTAATGCATCAGAGAAAGAAATGACAAACCACTTCAAGAGCCCTACCTAGGAAAACAACAGTATGGTCCACAGGGTCCCAATGAGTTAGTTGGATGTGACTGAACAAGTGTCTTTGTTAGTCCATTTATTCTGGTTAGAAGCAGGAGCTTTTTATTTTGGGATTTGGCCTGGATACCTTGAAGAAAGTGGCTTCTCTCTTAGTTGGATTCCTTTCTTGAAGGTCAAAGGTTTCAACCTCTTGAATTTCACCACTTGGATAATAGACTGAAGCTGTGATTACATTTTTGGGAATGTATCAGAGGAAATTCCTGGTCATCAGGACTTGAGTCCACGTTCTTATTCAACATAGAGATAGGCACACCTGTCCGCACATGTGCCTATAATAGATGGACACACATAAGCATGCATGTGCCACTCCCTGGATGACCTTGGATAAATAGTATGACTTCTCTGGGACTCAGTTTCTCATCTATAGAATGAGGGGATTGAACTAACTGACCTTTGAAGCACTCTTTCTTCACTGTCTTAGGCTCTAACAATCCAGGAATTCCCTTCATAGAAAACCATGAAAATCTGCCCAGGATTTAGAAAGAAATGGCCACGCTGTCCAGGTCAGGCCATCTGCCACTTTTCATCATGTTCCACTCCTTCCTGAATGTCCTCTTTCTCCCACTTCTCAGCACTATTTGTAGTAGGGAAGTATGGCGTGTGGTGAGAGCACTGGTTGTGAAGTCTGCAAAGTTCTGACTTTGAACCCTCCCTCCTCAACTTGAGAGTTCTGTGGCCATTTTTCAGTCATTGAACCTCAGCTCCTTAATGGTAGCCTACCTCACAGGGTTGTTTAGACTCAGAAGAGCTATGATCTGGGAAGTATTGAAGTGCTTAGCAAAACATAAAATGCTATACGAATGTCCACTGGTGTTTTTCATTCAAGCAAGATTTACTATATGAAATAAACAATGATGATTGCTAGGGTTAAAAGTTTGGCTTTCAAAATTCTTCCCTGCAATATGAAAAATAAGAACAAAAGCAAGCGTGTGCTGTAAAAGAAAACTATTAGGCAATTACTATAAATTTAACATTTATAAAGCACTTAGAAAAATCAGCTCATCTGATTTTTACACATATAACTCATATGTATATTCCTAGGCAGCAAGGTGGCACATTGGGTAGAGCAACTGCCCTGAATTAGGGATTTCTGACTTCAAATTCAGTTTCAGACACTTCCTAGTTGTGTGACCCTGAGAAAGTCCATTAACCCTTTTGGCCTCTGTTTCCTCACATGTAAAATTGAGCTGGAGAAGGAAATGGCCAATCACTCCAGTGTCTTTGCTAAGAAATACCAGAATGGGGTCATGGAGAGTTGGACATGTCCAAAAACCACTGAATGATAATAACAAATGTTTGTATACAAAATATACACAGTGTACCACATATGTATATGTATATATGAATTCTATGTGTTTTAAATATTTTTTTGCTATTAATGCACCACTACTGCTGCACATTCCTTGCTCTCACTATTTTGCTGACTCATTCCTTTTCAGAATTCTTTCTCATATCTATCACCTTACCCATTTGTCTCTCTGTCTGTCTATTCATCCAATCATCCACTCATACATTGATCAATCCATTGAGTCATCATTTCAATAATCCATTGATTCATTGATCTATCAATCTATTGATCCATACATCCATTCAGTCAGCCATCCATCCATCTGTCCATCCTTCTATCCATCTGTTCACCCATCCATCTACTCATCCTTCCACCCATCCATCCAACCATCTGCCCATCTCTCTCTCTCTTTCCATCTATCTATCTATCTATCTATCTATCTATCTATCTATCTATCTATCATCTATCTATCTATCTATCATATATCTATCTATTTATCTATGTATCTATCTATCATCTATCTAGCTATCTATCTATCTATCTATTTATCTATCTATCTATCTATCTATCTATCTATCTATCATCTATCTATCTTTTCCATGATTCCTTTTAGTCAATTTTAAGATCATGTGATCTTGACTTAGAGCTACTTGAATTAGAGGTCATCAAACTCAAGCTTTTTGTTTTCCAGTGATGTTGAGGCTGAGAAGTTAAGGAACCAATCAGTCCCTCCTTTCCCCTCATAGTCTGAGGCAGACTTGAGAGCCTTTCCAGGCTTGGCTGCTTCCCTATCCCAATCCTGAAAGGTTCTGGCAATATCTCCTGCCATAGTTGTGCCTCTCTATAATCTTTCTATTGACATTGAGGTCAGCTGTGTTTGGATTCCTTTGAAATAATCATTTTTCCTCATTCATAGCCATATGGCATCTATGAAAGCATGTTAATATTAAAAGAGGAATTTGTGAGTAAGGGAACAATTTAAGGATTACTGAAATGTCTGAAATATACGTTTCTCTTTAGGCATCCAACCTCCTTGTTTCCTGCTATTCCATTTTAGGTGATGATTTGACTACACATTGATGATTGTGAAATTATTTCCTTGATTATGTCCAGTTATTTCTTTTCTGTTGAAATACGGTGACATTGTTTGATACTTGTCCTATCTAGTACTTTCTACCTCACTTCTTGAAGAAAACATTTCTGGTATAAAGACATGTGGTATTTGAATAATTTGCAAGCCTTTGCCCTCTTTTTAAAAAACAATTGATTTTTCAGAAACATTTGTTATCTATTCCTTTCCCTGCCCCACCTCAACATACAAACATATTCCAGAATAAGAAATCTGCTCCTCCCACAAAACTCTTATGATGAATACCCTTATTCATCATGTCCAAAATACATATGTATAATTCTGCAGTTTAGCTTCATCCTATCTCTGGAAGAAACTTAGTCTTACATTTCTTTTTTTTTTTAGGTTTTTTTTTTTTGCTAGGCAATGGGGTTAAGTGGCTTGCCCAAAGCTTTAAATCTTCCCACTTGATTTTTTTTTTTAGGTTTTTGCAAGGCAAATGGGGTTAAGTGGCTTGCCCAAGGCCACACAGCTAGGTAATTATTAAGTGTCTGAGACTGGATTTGAACCCAGGTACTCCTGACTCCAGGGCTGGTGCTTTTATCCACTGCACCACCTAGCTACCCCTTGGTCTTACATTTCATTTTTAGTTTTCTGAACTCCTGGTTTATTATTGAATTGATCAGAGAATTAAAATCTTTATTTTTTCCCCTAAAATGTTGTTGATATATACATTTTTCTAGTTCTGTTCACCTTTTGCTCTGCTTCAGCTATGGATGTCTTTCCAGTTTCAGAAGAAACTGTCCATTTTATCACTGTGAGCAGCACAATAATATTCTATAACAGTCACAGACCATGCTTTGACCATTGGCCAATAGGAAGGCATCCACTAAGTTTCCAGTTTGGAGTCATTATGAAAAAAAACAAAACTATATATAGGCTCTTTTCCTCCTTCTTTGATCTCTTTGAGATATTAGTATCCATAGAGAATAGTATCTCTCTAAATCAAAGAGAATGCACAATTCAGTACATTTTTGCTCATAGTTCCAGATTGCTTTCCAGAATGGTTGAACTGAGGCACAGTTCTAACAGTAGAAAATTGGGGCACAGATTATATGATAGGTCTTCCAGCATTTCTTATTTTCCATTTTTTATCATTGTTGTCAAACTGATGGGTGTGAGATGAATGCTTTCAAATTGAGAAATTTTCAATTTCTCAAATTATTACTGACTGAAGTATTTTTTTAAAATGTGATTGTTGATAGCATGGCTTTCTTCCACTGGAAAGATTTGCATGTATTTTACCATGTATGTAGGAAATAATTTATTTTGGTCTTATAAGTTTGAATCCATTCCATATTTGTCCTGAATGGTACATTTTAATAACAGAAATTTTCTACAAAGATTTCTCCCAGTTAACTGTTTCCTTTCTAATTTTAATTTCATTGGATTTGTTTATGTAAATTCTTTTGGATTTTTATATAATTAAATTTGTCTATTAAAGATTCTATGATACTCTCCATCATTTATTTAGATGTACCCATCCCTGGTCTGGTCTGCCCATGTCAATCCCATACTCAGTAATTTTCCATATCATCTCTAGGATCAAATATAAATTCTTCTGTTGGGCATTATTTTTTTTTCATAATCTAATTCCCTTTCTGAACCTTTGCAACCTTCCCCCAAAGTGCAGGCTTAATCATGTCAATTCCTATCACCACTTAATAAACTCCAGTGACTTTCCAATGCTCCCAGGAGCAAATAAAAAAATGGTGTTTGCCATTGAAAGTCCTTCATAACCCAGTTTCCTATTACCTTGTCATCTTCTTACACCTCCTTTTCTGATACATAGTCTTCACTCTGGTGACCTCCTGGCTCTTTCATGAATCGGATATGCTATTGCTTGACTCTGACCATTTTCTCTGACTGTCCCCATGCCTGGAATGATCTCTTTCCTCATTCTAGTTTTCTGGATTCCCTGTCTTTCTTTAAATAACAGCTACAATTCCACCATTCTAGTCTGATTTTGCCTTTTGCTCTTCCCTGTGAATTTCATTATAATTATTTCTAGCTAAATAAGATAGTGCTTTAGTAGTTCAGTTTGTATAGCATTGAATAAGTAATTTTTAATAGTGTTAATTAAACAATTTAATTCATTTACTAATGTTAATTCATGTGCTAGCATTATCATTTTTATATATTGGTATAACTTATTTTTTAGTTATTTAGACTGATAGTTTTATAAAGATCCTTTTATAGTTGGATTCATTTTGTTTCCTTTAATCTATTCCATTTCTAATTTTCCACCAAATTACTTCATAAGAACATAAAGATGAACCTGGGTTTTTATAGCTTTGCACATTTTGCCAAACTGGAAAAACTTAAGATTGCCTACTGAGTTTTCTGTCCAAGGGCCAGCGTCAACCACTGAGTGATTAATAAATTCATGGGCTATAACAAATCATAAAACAGAAATACAAATTGGTCTTAGCTTTTGAATAAACCTCTAGGACAGTGACAAGGAAAACATAAAGACACCAAGACTTATAGTTTGGGGGCAATCTATAATATCCATTCAGCTCCTGGGACTTCATAAACAAAAGATGCTGAATTTATACACTCTTGTAGGAATGGAATCCTATCCACGTTGACATTCTCCCTTTAAATGAAATCAGAAGCATGGAAGGATGGTTTGTAGGTTCTTCAATAAGAAGCAAAAGATGGCTTTGGAAGCCTGGTTTCCTTGTGCTTACAAAGGCAACAAGAATGATCATTTCATGAAACTGGTCTCTTCATCTTTAAATTCTTGTAGTAAATGATCACTTCCAGTGATCCCCATTCGTCTAAGATACGATCTCAGCTCCTCAGTTTGACTTTGAAATAAATCTACTTTCTCTGATGCCATGTTCTTCAAGAATGAAGGACAAACATCATCATCATCATCATCATCATCATCATCATCATCATCATCATCATTGCTCTAAGACCTCTCTAAATTGTTTCTTGTCTTTTGTGCCTTTGCATGTGACCTCCATGTCTGGAATGCTCCCATTCCTCACCTCTTCTTCCTAGCATCTCTCTTCCTTTCTCTTTCCCAGCATCCCTCTCCCCCTTCAAAACCCAGCTCAAGCACCATCTTCTTCTATCTGATTCTTTTCTTGATGCTCCCAACAACTAGTGCCTTTCCTTGCAAACTCTCTTCTTTTTAATTATTTTGTATTGATTCTCTTTTTCATCGTTCTGCCCATACTTATAAAAAGACCGTTACCTTCACAGACCTCAGGCTAAGAATCCCATCTCAAATTTATGACCCATTGTCAGTTTTCTCATTTGTAAAATCAGGATAATTATAGTTTTGCCTTACCGGGCTATAGAGAGGACAAAAAAATGGTAATGTACTCAAAGAAATATATGTCTTAGAAAACCCTAAATAGGATGTGAGTTGGTAAAATGGAAACATCTGTAGACCAGGGACTGTTTTCATTTTTTTTTGTTTTTATGTTTCTATTATATAGTCTAGTGCCCCTCCCCCCAGCAATCATTCAAAAAATGCCTATTAAATTGATCTAAATTAGAGCAAGAAATTAGATCGATTTTTATGGGTATATGTATAATACACACACGCACACATATATATACACACATATAGATAGATAACACTCCCTGTCTCTCTGTCTTTAGCTCTCTTTGTCTCTGACTCTGCCTTTCTGTCTCTGTCTCTCTGTCTCTCTGTTTTCTGTCTCTCTGTCTCTCTGTCTCTCTGTCTCTCTGTCTTTCTGTCTCTCTGTCTCTCTGTCTCTCCCTCTTCTGCTATTATTCTTGGCCAGCATTCTAAACACTTTACCAAATGGAAATGCCATCAGAGTTCATTTCTATAAGGCTCCAAATCTCAAATGGACCATTCTTTTCAAGCTTTTCATCCATATTCCTCCAATATGTTTCTGTGTAATTACGCCACATAGGATACAGACCCAGCCCTGTACTATTGATGTTTCCAGGGACAAACTTCCCCAGCCCAAGACCAGCTTAGTATGCTTAAAGCACAGCGTCGTTTGGTCTGGATTTTGAAAGCTGTAGATCCTAGTTAAGAGGTAATGAGCAGCATGTCTGATACCACCGCTTTATTAAAGGAAAAAAACATGAATTTTCAGTGCTTCCTCTGAGTTCATTCAACTATAGCTGAGAAAGAGAGAGAGAGAGAGAGAGAGAGAGAGAGAGAGAGAGATACAGAGACAGAGACAGAGAGAAGAGAGAGACAGAGAGCAAGAGAGCAAGAGAGACAGAGACAGAGAGAGAAAAGAGAGACAGAGAGACAGAGAGAGAGAGACAGAGAGAGAGAGAAAGAGAGAGAGAGAGACTGTGTGTGTGTGTGTGTGTGTGTGTGTGTGTGTGTGTGTGTGTGTGTGTGTGTGTATTTCTAGAATAACTGTGAAGCAAGACAATTCTGGCTTACTTTCCTATCTGACAAGTCAACTCAGGGGATAAACTTTCCCAACTGTGTATATTAAAGAATGGCACCAGCAACTTTATAGATTTTGGGAACTGCCAGCTCCTTTCTGTATAGGCCACAGTACAGATGCACAGGGTCGAAAGAGTCTTAAGTACAAGAGACATTCGACATTTGGCTCTCTGCTGAAGGCTTGCTTAATGAATGAAAAAACCATAGGGGTCTCCTTGTGGTATGAAGGCGGTCTACGAATAGCCTGACATTTAACTTGATATTCAGCTGAGATGTTGAATATTTGTCATCTCCCCAAACCATCTTGAATCATATTACAATGCTTTGGTATGTGCAGTTGGCTTAGTTGCTGCTGCTAGCTCAAAAAACACAAACCTGGCATTTACATATACTTAAGACTTCCACTACTTCATAATGATTTGAATAAATTTTAAAAATAATACTTTTAAAGATTCATGAATAGGCCCACTCTTTATCACTGGGTCGATAAAATATCTGGATGAAAAATACAAAATCCAGTCAATCTGCTTAGTTTTGTCTACACAGTGCCAAACACCTGGGTTTTTGGAAACATCTGGATGTTTGGTTTCCCAAAACATCTGGAATTTTGAGTGGATTTTTTTGCTTTTCTCCCAGATATTTGAACATCAAGTGACACAGTTCAACTGTTTCTCCATGGGATATTTTTGCTCTCAATGATATAACATGAACTTTTAAAAACAAGAATATAATAATTACTACATTGGAAAAGTCTTGTCTTCCTTCTGTTTTGAAAGCAGCACCTAGGAGCACAATTACCAACCTTCAAGTTGACCTCAAACATTATCTGGTTTGTTTTTTTTTTAAGTAGGCTTCTGTTGTTTATGAATTTACTTAACCTTTTTTTTTAAGGTTTTGCAAGGCAAATGAGGTTAAGTGGCTTGCCCAAGGCCACACAGCTAGGTAATTATTAAGTATCTGAGACCAGATTTGAACTCAGGTACTGACTCTAGGGTTGGTGCTCTATCCACTGCACCACCTAGCTGCCCCTACCTAAAACTTCTTAAACTAATCAATATTGTCAGCCCTCTATCCTCTTGGATTAACAAGCCATATGCTTACTCTCAGGTGCAGGAAGTGTCAATTCCCTTTATTATTCCTAAATATTTCTCTTCCACACTTCCATAATGATAATTCTAAGACACAAATGCTATAGTACTTTATGGTAACAATGACCCTTCCACATAACCTGTTGTAGTATCAGGATTATTATCCCCATTTTTCAGCTGAGAATTTGCATTTCAGAGATGCCAGGTGACCTCTCTGACTATGGTCATTAAACTAGCAAATCTCAATCTTCTGGTCCAACCTTTTGTGGTCTTTTTTTCTATTCTAAGAGATTCTTAACTTGCTCTATCTGAATTTAAAATTTTAATGTAGTGATAACTGTATTGCACAATAATTAATTGGAATCCAATGTATTTTATTGAAGAATGTAAAACCATGATGCTCAGAAGGGATCCACCCTTGCACCAGATTTTCCCTCTGAAATTATCTCATCCCTAACTTGTGTATATCCTGATGGTGCATAGTTGTTTGCATGTTCTCTCCCTCATTAGAATATGAGGTTTTCAAGACCCCATTGGTTGGCACATTGGTTCAATAAATGCTCATTGACTTGTTGGCCACCCTGCCAAAGGAGTTAAAAACTCCAGCATACGTTATCACCCACTGTAGGCTCTCAAGTTTAGGTTCACCCCAACCAGAGGCTTCGTCTTTCCAAATACAATTGCTTTTGAGAAGAATGACGATAATAATAATAATAATAATAGTTTGAACCTTTGATGAATCTGGAATTTTAACTGGTGGCAATATCTAGTTCTATGATGCAGTTCTCACCTCATCCAAGGTACTTCAGCTTTGACATGATCAGCATTTTCTGATACAGTTCCTTTCTACCCATTCATAACTTGTGGAAGTTTTCCCTAAAAGAGGGCAGAACTACCTGTCTCCTCCCACTCTGTCTCTCTGTCTTTCTCTCTATTTAATTTATTAATTTCTCTTTCTGCCTGCCTGCCTGTCTCTCTGTTTGTCGAGCTCTGCCAAATGTTCCTGCAGCTTGCACATGAAGAGTCGCCATCTCGCACTCTGAGTCACGAGTCACCATAAACCCCTGAACACTTGGAGATGCCTCGCTTCCTCTTCTAGATACTTTGCAAAATGAACCCAGGCCTAGAACAAATCCTTCAGCACAAGCACTGTTCTACTCTGAGCCTGGAACTGCAGAGTGGGCCACATAGTCCAGCTTTTTCCCTTCTGATCGCTCTTACTTTCCCAGTAGGGTAGAATTTTCAAAAAAAATCCATTATGTGCCCATTAAAAGTACAAAATAAAATAATAGTTCAGTCAAGATAAAAGAATTAAAAATAATAATGTAGAAAATAGCCTTAGAAGCCATCTAATCCAATTGTTTAAAAATAGTATAGTTTCACTGACCTGCCCAAAGTCTCTAGATAAATAAATGGCAGAGCCAGTCTTTGAACAAAAGTCCTATGACTCTGAATTCACTTCTTTCTTTGGGGCTTTTTGAAACTGCATATTCTTCAGTTTCTTCTTCCCCACAAGGTGATGATGTTATCTCAAAGAACACCAGCAGAAGAATTAGGCATTATTTTCTTTACAAAAGATATGCTGCATCTTGTTCCCTCACCTTTTTTTTTTTCTTATGTTCATTGATGCTAGGCATGATGGTTTTTCCCCCCACCTGCTTGTCTATTATGGAAATGACCCAGAGGGATTTGTAGTTACTAGGGTTCCTCTCTCTCTGCAACCAGTCTTTCTAATGGATGTTAAAACGACTGTCTGCTAGTCTTGGCTTTGTGACTGTTGGTGTATATAGCTGGCCAAGAATCACACAATTTCTTCCTAGGATTTCTAAAAATTGTTGGGTGAATGCCAACCTCTTCCAGTTAGTAGGTTTAAAATATTTTGTATTTGTCACTGATCATAAAGATAAAGAGGGAAATGGAGTCTCCTTAATGTCTTATTTAGTAAAAAGATAAAAATTCCTATCAATCTTTCTTCTATTTTATTGTTGCCGCTACCTCTTTTTTTTTCATTTTGAAGAGGGAAGGGAAGAAACATTTCTTAAGCAACTACTAAATTCTAGCTACTGTGATAAGCACTTTACAAATATCTTATTTGATCCCCACAAGAATCCTTTGAGATAGGTGCTGTTATTATCCTCATTTTATGGTTGAGGAAACTGAGGCAGGTAGAGGTTAAGTGACTTGCCCAAGGTCTTAGTGTCTGGATAATTCAGATTTCCCTGATTCCAAACCCCAAACTCTGTTCACTGCACTAATAACTACATCCATGATCACAGTGGTTCTTTGAAACGAGTGGCACTGCAGTTAGGGGAATTAGGTTCCAATTCCATTTATGACCTCTATCATCTTTGCAACTTTGACTAAATCACCTACTCTTCTCTCTGGGTCCCAGGTTCCCTATGGGGGGTTAGACCAGATGAGCCATCAGGTTCCTTTTAGCTTTTAATCTATGACTGCCACTTTGCTAATTCTTTAGTTGGCTTCCTATACATGGACTAAGCATAAGTTTCACAGTTGGATGTCTTTAGCTCAAGGTTGTTACAGTCACTTTAAATCAAGACAGAACTAGAAGAGACTTAGAGACCATCAACTTCAACCCTCCTTTTATACATGAAGAATTTGAGGGTCTAGGAAGGAAAATGATTACCTAGAGGTCCAGATGTAGTAGATATCAGAAATGGGATTTTAAGTCATCTCTGATTCTAAATACAGTTTCCTCTTCACTGTATGAGTCTTCCATATGCTAGTTGTGTGGGAATAAGCAGGTAATTTCATTTGCCTGAGACTCAGTTTCCTCCATTGTAAACTGGAGAATTCTTCCATTCCCTACCAGAAGGAATTATTGTGAAGGAAAGTCTTAGTAAACCTTTAATACTAAATAAAGGGGAGTTATTTTAGTCATTCAATGAGTCAATAAACATTTACAAAGTGCCTGTGATATACAATCATTATGGTCATTTCATATTTAAGGAAATTCAGTATTAACTTTCTGCCCTTTGCAGGGAAGTCTTCATGTTCCTTTAGGGTTGTTTATATTTTTCTTTTGTTTTGAGTCTATAGATTTTTCTCTATATTATCTAATTTAAGAATTTATATTTAAATAATATTTTGAAAAATTTCGAAAATTATTTTTAATTCTTTTATTTTAACTGTTCTATGTTTACATCTAGACTGAATGGAATAATCACTCTTGATTACTAAGGACTAATGAATGATAAGATATGCTTTTCATCTAGATGGAGAATAGCATACAAGATGTCTGATTTACTCTCTGGGCTGTCTAATTTTGTCGACCTGTTTCTCTTTTACTATAAGATGATACCCTTTGTCATTGATGGGAGGTAATGCCGAAAAATATTGTAAAAGGATGGGGAGATAGTGTAAAAAAAACCCCAGAAGACAGTGTTAAAACATTGTAAGTGAAAAAAATTTTTAAAAAATAGTTTCCATTATGATGCTATGTGTTGTTTTGCTCATTCTATTCAATCATCTCTGACTCATTGTGATACCAAGGTCTGTAGCATGCCAGTATATTCCATGGGTTTTCTTGGCAAGGATACTGCAGTGGTTTGCAATTTCCTTCTCTGGTAGATTGAGACAAAGTGACTTGCCCAAGGTCACACAGATAGTAAATGTATGAAGCTAGATTTTAACTCAGACCTTCCTGACACTAGGCCAAGCACTCTAGCCACTTAGTCACCTAACTGCTTAGTGTTTAGGAAAATAAAGGGAGATTATCTAGCAACTAGGTGGCAGAGTGGAGAGAGGACTATACTTGGAATCAGGAAGACTTCAGTTCAAATCCAGCCTTGCACACTTACTAGCTGTATGACCACTTAACCTCTGTCTGTCTGCCTCAGTTTCTTCAACTGTAAAATAGGGATAATAAAACACCTATCTTATAGGGAAACTATGAGGATCAAATTAAATTATATTTGTTAAGTGTTTGGCAAGTAATACGTATTTATTTCTTTTCTTTCTATCTTACTTATTCTAATATGAGCTATATTAATTTTTATTTTGTGAACCTTAGGGACATTAAAGGTTATAACCAACATTTATAATATATATAAAATTATAGTATTAAAGATATTATTAGCCCAGTATCTTATAACTTTTATTGAATTGGTTTGAAAGTCAGTTCACACAGAAATCCAAAGTTGAGGACAGAGCAGAGATGGAACTTGGCTAGAAACTTGGTCACATCTATAGGGAAAATTAGAACCAACATTTTTAGGTTTTCAGGTTTAACTCTAAGTGCATTCAATTCTTCTTACAGTAAACTAGAAATTCAATTGTCATCAAAGCTGATTCACTTGGAAAAAGTAAGGTAGGGTCTCCATTTCAATGATTTGATATAACAAGGAAGATTCAAAGATTGGTTATTTGGACTTCTGAGCAGAATAAATTGCAGAAGAGATCTTGCTTAAAGGTTATTAAGTATACAAAAAGGGCACTAACTGGTACAATAGACAGAATACTAAACTTGGAATCAGAAAAACTTACCTTCATGAGCTCAAATCCAGTTTCAGGCACTTAATAGTTCTATAACTCTGGGTCCGTTACTAATTTCTGTTTGCTTCAGTTTCTCATCTGCAAAAATAGACTGGAGAAGGAAATGGCCAACCACTCCAGCATCCTTGCCACAAAAACCTCAAATGGGGTCATGAAGAATCAGACACAACTATAACAATTCATCAACATATTATATATATATATATATATATATATATATATATATATATATACATACATAGATATATATATGGCAGAAAATTCTGTAGAGAAGGGGGAGCAGAATTTTTACAGAAGGCAAGAGTTTAGGGTAGATTCTAGGGAAAAGTGCTTTCTAACTTGGCAAAAATTGATTAGAGGTACTTAGAAGGCCCAGGATCACAAAAAGTAAGTGTCTGAGGTCAGGGAGTGCTACCTGTCTGTAACCAGTCAACTGCTTCCTTCTTTTTTTAGTTCCATCAAATTCTATCAAATGTCAGCATTATAGGGAGAGTCAGAAAGGGCTAAGATTCTTCTTTGCATTTTGTTTAAGACATTAGCATCTTCTTGTTGCAATTATCTGGGTTCCCAACTGGGTTGGGAAGAGGTCAGTTTTGATCAGATTGTTTTGATCAGCTCAATCATGAGAGGGAAGGATAGGGGAGATGGGACACTTAAAACAGGGGATCTTAATCCATGAATGATTTCAAGGGGACCATGTACTTGAATGGGAAATAAAACTACTTTGATTTTTACATCCTTAACTAGCCATTGGTTTCCTTGAGTCTTAAGATTTTTGTTTTATTTTATGCATTTTTAAAAACATTACTATAAGTGGTCCATGACACCAAAAAAGTTAAAAACTTCTGGTCTCAAATATGTCTTCAAAGAAAACCCTATAATCTGTTTCTTTGGATTGGTCTAGAATGGTTTAGGTTACAATTGTGCAAGAAAGCAAGGGAGAATGTTGAATTTCTTTTCTTTTCTTTTTTTTAAGTTTATCTTTGTCGATGGTAAATGTTGTACCTGTTATGTTCAGGAAAGTTGGAAATTTCAAGTTATTGGTTTAGTCAGCGTCTAACTAAAATGGGCTCTCTGGGAATTTTATTGCTGGTCCTTAGCCGAGATTCTTGCTATCATGCAACTGGGATATCAGCATCCTCCTGGAAAAATGACTGCATCTCTCCTACTAATGACTATGTTTTCAGATCTAAGTGTCCTTGCTTTAACTCCCAGCTGTGATGGCTTCCTCACAAAATATGGAGAAATGTAAGCACTGGGGAGACTAAGTTGAAACTACTATTACTAAGTTTCATTGAAACTTGCACAACTCTGGTAAGGGGAGCTGCCACTTACATGTTCTTTAGGAATGAATGGACTGATTGAGTTTACAAAAACAAAAACCTGGCTTTCCCACTTTCCCATGTTCTACCCTGACCCAAACTGAAACCGGACCAGTACTTGGATGGAACTTTTTTTAAGTGGTCTTTTTTACTTTCCCAAGAGTCAGAAGACATACCCCAATATGGACCATGGGTGGGTATGGAGGAAGGAGGATCGCATCCTTATCCAAATCAAAGTGGAGTTTTGAAATCCTGCCTATTTTATGACAAATTTAATCCACTCACTTTTAAGGAACTTAATTTCTTACACACCAGGCGTGTTGTTTTGTAAGAGCTGTTCCATATCAAAGAAACCTTTGAGCCTTTTGTCTTAAAATGAGGAAGTCACATTTATGCCAAGAGTAAATGAGCTTGAGAGCCAAGAGGCCCTAAGCTTAAGTTGAAATTGAAAACCCATGTTTAAGAATACTTCAAACTTGGCAAAACCTATTGTTTTGGAAAATATTAATCAGTTTTTGAGCAATGGACTTCTTGACACCAAACAGGAGAGTTTAAAAGGAAACAGATCAATTATTGTAGATGGACATGGGGATTTTCTAGGGATGAGAATTAATGTCTTAGGAATCACCAGAGAGTTTTTGAAAAGTTCAGAATGATTCCTTTAAAAATGTGGTATCTTACCACCTGCTTATAAAGTTGAAAAATGGTCTAAAGAATTTATGATTCTTGACAACTCCTTTTATATCAGTCTGCCACCATCACTTTAGAAGTCTCACAGGGCCAAAGACTATTTTATTTCATAAAATGTCATGACCTAAGAATCCATCACCCATTGACTAGTCTTCTAGTGATAAACTTATCTGCAACTAAATAGGGTGATCATTGGAAACCAGAATCTCTTTATAGCCTTTATCATGTGAGAAACATTTTCAGGAGATGATAGAAATCACCTCTAGAGAGATATATTTCTCTAACATAATATTTGAAAAGCTAGGATTCCCTATATATTATTAAATAGCCATCAGAGAAGAATTTTAGACCCCTTTTCAACTGAGTAAACTTCCTGTAGTATACTTTAACAAATATCATAGAGGATAATGGATGAACTGCATGATGTGTATCTTTGGAGAGAACATCCTCATAAGTGAGGCCACAGATCTATTGGAATAATGGAATAGTCATATGAGGTAGTTAATTTTCCTTGCTCTAAACTTTTCATTTTTTTCCCAATCAAGTAGATATGTTTTAATACGGAAATGCCAGTCTTTGAAAAGCAGTCAGGTGGAAAAGAGGTTAGACTCATTCTGTTTGGTCTTATTGGGCAGAACTACGAGCAATATATTTAAATGTTTGATGAACTGATTCAGTTCAAAAGTGATACCCTTTTATAAATTCAGTTCTCCCCTCTGCATGCAGGAAATTCATTGATCTGAGCTAGTGTTTATGAGAGGGAGGAAAGATGATTGACCGGGAAGGCAGAAAAAGAAACAGAGAATTTGAGAGTTGGAGGGGGGCCTCCAAATCCATCTAGATCAACCTGTGCAATGTCTTCAACTATACTCTTTTTTCATAGGACATCTTTGAGAAAATGTTCATTAATGTCCTCTTTACCTCTTAAGTCTGCCAGGGGCAGGGGGGGGACAGGATATGGGGCTTTACAGGGCATCAAGCTTCTCCTCCTAAGCAAACCAAGTCAACAGATATGTGTTAGGCAATGTGCTGAGCTCTAGGTAGAGAAGAGGTTGATGAGAGGATTTACCAGTTTGGGTTGGAAGAAGGAAGGAAATACATTTGTCTCAACACACTCTCTTTTGGGCTCATTCTTACATTCTTCTCTTCTCTTCTTTCACTGTAAAACTGATTTGAAAAAGGACCAGGACTTCTATTTGGCAATGAACATCAGTGAATAAACAGAAGCTAAACAAGTTATGGATAAAACAGGTCAGGTACTCCTGTGTTCTGTAAAAGATCCCAAGCCTTAAAATCAGAAGTTGGCATGGGATGGCTCCACTAGGCATTTCAAACAAGATATATTTTTAACCAGATCAAAATGTCAGTTCCTTTAAACCAGAGGTTCTTCACCAGTTTCTTTTCATGGATGCCTGTGGTAGAATAGTTAAATGTGTGGATACGCTGCTAAGAATCATGTTTTAAAAGATGAAAATAAAATAAATTGAGTTATTGAGGAAAGTGATTACATTAAAACAGATATCAAAATACACATATAAATATAAGTTAATGGACCACAGATTAAGAGCCCCTGATTGAAGACTCTTAGGCTTCGAGGACTGGTAAACTTGTAAAAAGTATTGAGGAGGATAACTTAAGAAACCATGTCTTTTAAGATGTGAACATGCAAGCACATTAGGGAAGAAAGAGAAAAATGGATTTGATACTGACAAACTAGTCAGATAACATCTGAGGACCATATTTTAGGAAGAGCCTTTTAAAACTGGAGTGTCTTGTGTAGGGTGAGCAGTATGGTGAAAGACTTTGAGATTCTACTATTAGAGGTTAGATGAAAGTAAGGAAAGACTCATGGAAATAGATGATAGATCTCTTCAAGTATTTAAAGGGCTGTGATATGAAAATAAGACTAGACTTGGATTTGGCTCCAGAGGGTAGAACAAGGAGCAATCGGCATGTGTTGCAAAAAGACAAATGTCACCAAGTCAAGAAGGATTTATTGAGAATCTACTACCTGCCAAAATTAGGCTTAGTGTTGGTGATATAGAGAAAAGTGAACATAGTCTCAAACCTCAAAGAATCACAGTTGAATATGGGGAGAGCATGAAATCACACAAACAATATATATATGGGACAAATTGGAAATAATTAACTGAGAGAAGGAATTACATTAAGGAGAATCAGGAAAGTTTTTTTTTCATAAGGCACAATTTTAGCTGTGATTTAAAAGAAGCCAGGGAAGCCAGGATGCAGAGTTGAGGAGGGAGAATATTACAGGCATAGAGGATGGCCAATGAAAACCACTGGAGGATGGAGCAACTTGTTTGATGAACACTAAGGGGGCTGGCTGATGTCATTGGATTGTAGAGAATATGGAGGTTACTATATAAACTTCATTGACAAAAACTTCCTGACATTTAGTTACCAAAAATTGGAATAGATACCCACATGAGGCAGTGGGCTCTTCCTCCTTGGAGGGCTTCAAGAGAAGTCTTGATCATTACTTGTCAGCTACATGGAAGATTATTGCTTTTGTTTGTTTTGCAAGGCAATGGGGTTAAGTAGCTTGCCCAAGGTCACACAGCTAGGTGATTAAGTGTCTGAGGCCCAATTTGAATCAGGTACTCCTGACTCCAGGGCCGGTGCTCTATCCACTGTGTCACATAGCCACCCCAAGATTATTGTTTAGGTATGAGTTGGACAACATAACCCCTTTAATTTCTGAGATTCTGTGCATGCATGGTAAATTCATGAATTGGGAAAAAATCAAACATTTATTAAGCATTTTACCTATTTGCTATCCAGTGTACTTAATTCTAGGGATATAGCTTTTACAATTCCCTACTCTCAAGGAGCTAACATTATAATTGGGGATTACACATTGAGGGGAGTATTAGCCAAGGAAGTGTTTTTGTCTGAAAGTCATAAGCATAGTGAATCCAATAATTGAACCGTTTCTTGATTAGATTCTTTCCAGAGGGAACGGTATTATAGTATTGATCAGATCCTAGTTCCAAGAGTCAAGGACCTGGGCTGGCTAGATCTAATGGTCCATGGCCAACCAGGAGAGCATGTTTCCTGATAATGGGAGCATCAGAATGATAGAAAATGTTGGAGTTGAAGACAAGTATTTGGTTCTGGTATAGAGATCCAGGAGAAGCTATCCTGACTACTGGAAAAATCATCCTGAGGGTTCCCATTTCCCTGTGCTCCAAGCCCCATTAACTGCAGAATAACAACATAGTTTTGATTGCAAAGGACACTATATGCCATAAGAAGTAACACATAAAACAGTTGGCTTGGAGATAAGAAACCTGAATTCACATACTATCTCCATTCCTTCCAGCCTTTATGACCTTTAGTAAATCATATTCTATCTTTATGCCTTAATTTTGTCATTGCAAAATGTGTGGCTTAAATGAGGTTGATCTCTAAGGTCCTTTCCAGCATTAAATTCTTCAGTTTGACACGATATTGGGAAGTGTAGAATAATTATTCTCCAGAATAACTAGTAAAAGAATAGCACTTAGGACTTCAAATAAATGATCTAAAAATGTCAATTTTTCTTCTTTCTGGCTTTCATTTTTCTCTTACTTCTTCAAATGTCATTGAAACCATTATTTTGACTATGGATTGCATTTTTCCTTTTTTTTTTTGGTAACTACATGAATCCTTTCTCCTTTCTTCTCTGTCAGTTTTCTCTTGCTGGTATCAGTTGAACCTCCTGCTAACTGTCTCCTATTCTTTTCTTTGCTCTATAAAAGCCCTTATTCCCCCCTGATGAATTCCTTTACTTCCAGCATTCTTTTTTTCTTTGGACCAACTCAGTCTCTAATTCTTTTTCTTCTCACATATATGTACAGAAAAGGAACAAGAGTTCTGAAGGTACTAAATGCTGATTGTTCAGTCAGAGTAGTTTAAAAAAATTCAGCAAAAAAAAAAAAAGAGACAGAAGATGTGGGTCTGGCCAAGTATCTGCATTCCTTGCATCGAATTATGATTTTGTGTGTGTGTGACTTAGCAGCTGCAACTCAATCCTGTGTGTTCAAACTTGGAGAGGTTTATGCCGGAAGCAAGAAATAATAAATCCTTGGAGTAGAAGAGAGTTGTCAACAAACTGTGAAAGACATATTAGTAAGGTCATTTATTTGGAAGAGAAAAATCTTAGCATTATTGTGTAGTATTTCTAGGCAAATTCAAGCAATCAGGAAGTTAATTATTCATGGTTTTGATTTCTGCTTTGTTTATTTATGGGCTTCTTCCCTCACCAGAATAGAAGTCTCTCTAGGGCAGAGACTATGTAGTGTACAGCTTAAGTTCAACTCCCATAGAACCAAAGATAGTTGGGTCTTGACAAGTGACAATTCTATGCCTTTTTTGGCACAAGGAGGTATTTTAATTTTTTGTTAATTTTTTTTTTAGGTTTTTGCAAGGCAAATGGGGTTAAGTGGCTTGCCCAAGGCCACACAGCTAGGTAATTATTAAGTGTCTGAGACTGGATTTGAACCCAGGTACTCCTGACTCCAGGGCTGGTGCTTTTCCCACTGCGCCACCTAGCCGCCTCAAGGAGGTATTTTTATTGAAGTCCAATGAATAATCCTGACTCAAATGTCAGTTCTGCTACTCAAATCCATGTCATTTGGGACAAGTCAGTTAATTTCTGTGTTTCAGTTTCCTCATCTATAAAATGAAGGTGTTGAAGTAGATGATCTCTAGGTTTCTTTCCATTTCTAAATCTTCAATGCCAATGTCAGGAGTCTGCCCAGGATACAGCAATGAATAAAACAAAACATAACAAACAAACCAAAAAACCAAACAGAAGTGAAATTGTTATTGGTGAAGGTGATAATGATGATCCAACTATCTATCTATCTATCTATCTATCATCTATCTATCTATCTATCTATCTATCTATCTATCTATCTATCTATCTATCTATCTATCCATCCATCCATTTATCTATCCATCTATCTATCTACCTATCATCTATCAATCTATATTTACACATAAAACTATTCACCTGTGAAGAAGTGCTCTAATCTGTTGATACTGAGTCTCTTGATATAGGTAATGTTTCAGAATACCTCTGCTTTTGATGAATGCAAACATGTAGCTTGGGTAGGGTGGGGCTATGATCAGTCTAGCACCTCTGCACCACACATTGCCTTTGCCACTTATACATTTTGCCTCTCTCTTACCTTGGCAATGATGAGGTAGATGCATGCACTGGCAAATCTAGATCAGTGTTTAGGAGGTTCTCAAAGAAAATGTAGGAGAGAAGAGGTATCAGGCTTCCCACCATGCTGAAGTTCTACTGAGCTGTTGTGCTGACTTCATCACCACCATGCCAGATAAAGGAATTTTCTTACAGTTGCCAAGGACAATGGAGTCTGATTCTGCACTAGACCAAAGCAGTCAAAAAAAAATTATGCATCTCTTTGCCTGGCTCTTGTCCTTTTCTTCTTCTCTCTCTCTTTTTTTAAGGCAATGGGGTTAAGTGACTTGCTCAAGACCACACAGCTAGGTAATTATTAAGTGTCTGAGGCTGGATTTGAACCCAAGTACTCCTGACTCCAAGGCTGGTGCTTTATCCACTATGCCACCTAGCCGTTCCTGCCCTTTTCTTCTTGTGATGATTCATGATGGCCTCTAGTAAGGACTAAAAATCTTATTATCATTATTAATCAATTCATCAATAATTAAATATTTATTAGGTGTCTATTATATAACAGGCATTGTACTAAGGGCAAGAGATATAAAAGAGACAAAAGGCAATCCCTTCATCTCAAGGAGCTCATCATAATAGGGAATGACTTTGTGGCCATGACATCATGATATAGTTGAGTCAGGAGACTCCATGTCAATAGATCTTCACTTCTTCACAGGTAAACAGCTTTATGTGTTTCAAAATGGGAGCCAAGGTGGCCAGTAATTCTGAAGCAATGGAGCCTAATGCATAATATCAAACTCAGCATGTGCTCAGTGGGGCCATCCATTGATGATCACAGCAGCAGTAGATGTCACAACTAGCATAGGTCAACAGAAAACAGGTTGGTGTCATTTTCAAATTTCCTAATCCAGTTGTCTTGGTTAGGGCTAGGTTAAGCTTAGCCACAAATCTCCTTGAGATGCGTGTTCTCCATAGGTGCCCTGGCCATATGGGTTTCTGGTCCATGCTGGTTGGTTTTGTGTCCTCATGTCTATACTTTTCTTGAATGTCCCTTGGAGGTGGGTGTTTTTTGAGAGAGACTCTTTGCCACTTGTAGAATGGCAGCCCATAGAACAATGATTCACCCTGTGTTCAAGTGAGCTTTTCATGTCATATTACTCCCTAAAACTGTTTGATTTGTTTTTTTGTTTGAACTATGTCTTCTGACTATTTGGTAAAAACATATACATTAATGGGGCTCATGAGGTAAGTTTCTGAGTTAGTGGGTGCTGATCTCCAGAATGCCTTGAATTTGAAGTCAATTTTCTGAGGTCCAAGAGCACTTTAGGAAATATAGTAATTAAATATTTCTGCTGTAGAAATTTCAGAGCTAGCAAAAATAAATGGAGAAAAAGCACAATTTAATGAACTTCTCTAAGAGAATCCTCAATGTGATTTATGCAAAGAAAACTGAATTTTTGATATAAGTACTAAATATCTATAAGTGATGACTTCACAGTCTCTACTTGGACCACATCGGTTAAGTCATTTAGCAATGACCAGAGCAAACTTAGGTGCACATAAGCACCTCCTATGTTCCTTCTGATGATGTACACAAAACACTCCAAGTTCAGATTCAAGGATGTTTTCTGTTATTTTGTTGTTGTTTAGTTGTTTTCAGTCATAGCTGACTCTTCATGATCCCATTTGGAAATTTTTTGGTGAAGATACTGGAGTAGTTTGCCATTTCCTTCTCCAGTTCATTTTACAAATGAGGAAACTGAGATAAACAGGATTAAATGACTTGCCCAGGGTCACCCAACTAGTAAGTGTTCAAGATTGGCACTCTACCCCTGTACCACCTATCTGCCCTTATTTTATTTACATGTGGGACTTAATAATCTACTTCCATATGCTGTACAATTGAGACCCTGATTAGATGCTGTCTCTATTCACTAACAGGATTTATAGCTGTTGGTGCTCCCTTCCCAGAATGCAATGATCAGCAGGATAAAATGATGTTTTTTATTTCAAGACCTGTTTGATATGCTAATTTTATAAGGCCAGTGTCATGAGTGTAGAAAAGAGGAGACTGAGTGGTTAAAGGTCTTTTATCTGAATCTGAGAAAGCAGTGAGTGATTTTTTTAGCCAGCAGAACATTTGAAGAATTTGATGACTCCTCATTCATCCTTCCCAGATTCACCTCTACATAACTTGACAGATCATCAATTCTGGTCTCTTAGGTAGTTTCCTATTTGCATAAAGCATATTTTTTTTACCTATCTTGATCATGAGATCATAGATTCAGAATGCAAGGGTGTCTTAGAGACCATGCAGTTCAGGGTTCATTTTTTTATTTTTACAGATAAAGAATACTAAGTAATTTGCCCAGCATCACAGAGAAAATAAATATCTGAAATGGGATCTGAACTCAGCTCTTTTAGACTCAAAGTTCAGTGTCGTATAATTACTCTCTCAAATTCATCATGGGAAGTAAAGAAAGATATCATTCATGAAAAACAAATATTTCTAGCATTTAAAGGAAATTAGGAAGAGCCTATTGGAAGCTAGAGAGTGAGTCAGAGAAATTTGATCTATCCCACCTCCCTTTGGTAATAAACTACCTTTTGGAGCCGTAGGCCATCAGTCAAGCCAATTCCAATGTCTTCTGAAGAAGGGAGGATCAGGGTCATTTCCCTTTACTGTGTATAGCAGGAGACCCGGGTCTGTCTCTAGCTAGCCGTGTGATGTTGGATATTTCAGGACCCCAATTTGCTCTTCTGTAAATTACATTGCCAAGGAATGGTCAAGGAAGAAGACAATAATTGTCTATTCAGTATCATTATTTGCAATGTAAGGGCTCTTGGACTTTCAGTTCCTTTCCATCTCTAAACAGGTTGGTTTTCATTTCTTTTTGTTTTTGTGCAAGGCAATGGGGTTAAGTGACTTGCACAAGGCCACACAGCTAGGTAATCATTAAGGCTGGATTTGAACTCCTGACTCCAGGGCCGGTGCTCTAGTCACTGCACCACCTAGGTTGGTTTTCAGAGGAATCTTTGTGACCATTTCTCACTGTTACTTTTTCTCATGTTGTCCCCCACAAATAAACCTCTATTCACCCTTTCTCCTCTTCCCCATCTTTCTAAATTCTTCTCATATACCAAGACCAAGTCAATGAACTGAGAAGTTTATTCTAGGTCACAGAAATATCTCCTTTCCCTGATCATCTGCAGCATTTCAGTCTGTTCCAATGGATCATATGGCTCTATCATGCACAGTCACATATAATATTTTTAATAAAAATGAATATATGGGCAAAAATGTTGACTAGATGTTTTTCTGTTCAGTTACTTCTATTATAGATGGTCATCTCCTCTTGAATTCATTGTCTCAGAGAGCTGACTGTGGCACTAAGAAGACTGGATATTTATCTGGGGACACCGAGAAGGTACTGAACTTGCCCACAAACACACAGTAGGTCTTCAGCAGAGGTCGGTTGAGAATCTGTTTATCTGGCTCCACACTGTCCCTCCATTTATCCTCAATCTTATAAACTGTATAAAATCTCCATAATGAGATCTAACTATAGTTCTCTAAAACTAAACCAACTAGCCCCACTCCTCCAAATGAGTTTTAACTCCCCAAGTCATATTATTTAGTTTTCTAATTTGTTCTCCCTTTGAGTTTTAAGTATTTCTATTCCATTAATTTCTAATGGTGAGCAAGTTAACTGCTTCTGACTCATTTTGATTATTTTTTTTCAATTCTTATGTCCCTAGACATCTCTTCCATTCCTGACTCCAGGGCTGGTGCTTTATCCACTGCGTCATCTAGCCTCCCCTTCTCTAATATTTCTATCCCCCATCCTTCTGTTTTCTTCTCTGTGCTTTGCTGGCATAAAAAAAAAAAAAACCTAAACCCTGGTCTTTAGGGAAAGCAGGCCACTAGATAGAGAGTGGCTATCATAAATTGCATGGGTAGTTAACACAGTTTGGGGCAGGGAGATCAGGAATATGAAACAGCAAAAAAGACCACCTTGTGTCCCAGAGATGGAGACATTAATGAATTACTCAGACAGTGAATAGAGACAATTCATATATTATATATCCTTGCCCTGATATGAGAAGCAACTTCTTTCTTCCCTTTTAAAAGTGCAATTATAGATAGGCACCCTGAGATAATCCAGCAGTAAAGGAGAGCTTTAAAAATATTCTTATGGGCATCTGTCAATAATTTTAAAAAAGAAAAGCCTATGATGTATTTGTGCCAGTGTGTAACAGCATTTGCCTGCCCATGCAAAGCAATGTATGAATAGATGATTAAAAGAAACATGGAAACCAGTAATATATTAATTTAGTTTTTCCACCTGGGAATTAACATTTCCTGGATTATTTCATATATATATATATACATATATGTGTATATATATATATATATATATATATATATATATATATGCTATTTAATGGGGAACCAGTGGGACTCACTTAGCATCATGTAAACCCCTTGAATTTAGGGGCAGCTTTTAGTTCTCAGTGCCTACAAGGCCTCATATATAGGAGAAACTCAGGAAATATTTGAGTGATTGTGCCTTTCATGGCCATTGTCATCACCTCTAATACCAATCCAGTTGGAGCCAATGGAGACTGATGAATGTTTCATGGTTCCCTTGTTGGCCGAAGTCCACTGAAGTGGAGGTTCAGCTCACCAGAGTGGATTTCAGAACCCTAGAAGGACAAGTTCAACTGGCACTACTGCTAGCAGTATTGACTTACTCAGTTGAGAACATTGATTAAATAGGCATATACTGCCTCACTGAGGAAACTTCAATAGTTCCCTATTGTCTCTAAATCAAACCCATTGGGCACAAAACTCTTTTGCAATCTGGCTCCAGATTTTTGTATTTCTGGTACCGGGGCAACTAGGTTTTGCAGTGACACTTTCCAGATAGATTGCCCATTACCCTCACCTCAGCTACCTCACACTCTAATGAAACTAAACTTCATGAGCTTCCTCAAATATGACATTCCATCTGCCATGTTTGTATATTTATAAAGACAATCCCTCATTTCTGGAAGGCTCTTTGCTTTCATTTACTGACATCTCTTAGAACCCTTCAAGGTTCAATGAAAATACAACAATCTGATATCTGATTCCCCAGATGTCAGTGCTTTCTTCACTCCCCACCAAATGCTTTGTGAATCTATATCTATATCTAATCTATCTCTATATCTAATCTATCTCTATCTCTGTCTCTGTCTCTGTCTCTGTCTCTATCTCTATCTCTATCTCTATCTCTATCTCTATCTCTATCTCTATCTCTATATCTCTACACACCCAGCTGGATGTACAACCAACCAGTCTGGGACAAATGTTGATGATTTGTGAAGGGAAATGTGATGTCTCCTTATGGGTAGAGAGAATGTTGACATGATATAACCTACCTATCTAAGGGGTGTAATCAGGTCCAGAGTTTCATAAGAGGAGCCATTTATGACCCCAGAAACCCTTAAAAAGAGACCCCTAAAGATAAAGAAAGGTTTTGGAAGCTGCAGACATGTAGGGGAAGCTAGCTTTTCATTATGTCCCTGATGTTCAACTCCGCTCCCTAGAGGCTACAGAGGGGAAAAAAAAAAGTTAATCCGGTCAGACTAAGGGCCTCTCTCTTGCTTTCACTAGCATTCTCTCTGTCACATTACCCACATTGCTTTTTCAAAATTTTTTTTCTCCTCAAGCCAATGATGCTATTCTTTCTCTTCTTCCTCAACAAAGGAATATTTCACTGAAAAAATGGAGGCCAAATATTATGAGGTCCCTTGGTTCCTCTTTTCTACACTCTTGTTTCATTTCCTGCTAAAGAGTTTATTTATGTTTCTGTGTTTTCTGATATATTCTGACCTATATAAATTCTTGGATTTTTATTGGCTGTTTTTTTGGATAAAGGAGTTTAGTAAGTATTTGTTGCTAGTGCAGGTCATTTATGTAACCAGAACTTGATGCCAAGGGACCAACACAACAAGTGTATGCTTGCAGCTCCTCTCCCTCATTAAGAGAAATGTTCTGAATTTATTGTACCCCTAGATCAGAAATATTTGAAGGGGGTTGTGTGAGGAAGTCCTAAATCGAGATTAGTATCTGTCTTGGAGATAGGCAAGGGAAGAAGTGCTCCTGTCTTAAAGAGAGATGGACCAGAATTGTAGGGAGAGCTCTTCGTATCACCCGTGAGCTGTGTCTATACTCTTAGGCAATACGTCTAGGCTTACATGCCATATTTGGTTAGACATATATTCTAGATAAAGTTTTTATTTGCTTATTTATGTACATTCTGTCTCTCCTGGTGGGTTAGGTTTTTGCCAGGCAAATGGGGTTAAGTGGCTTGCCCAAGGCCATACAGCTAGGAAATTATTAAGTGCCTGAGGTCGGATTTGAACTCAGGTCCTCCTGACTCCAGGGCTGGTTCTCTATCTACTGAGCCACCTAGTCACCCCACAACATTTCCTTGAAGTTAGAAAATATTTCATTTTTGTTTTTGTATTTCTGGTACCAGGGGCAACTAGGTTTTGTAGTGACCAGAGCCAAAGACTCATTTTCATGATTTCAAATCAAGTTTCAAACACTTCCTAGATGTATGATTCTGGGCAAGTCACTTAATTCTATTTGGCTCAATTTTCTCATCTGTAGAATGAACTAAAGAAGGAAATGGCAAACCACTCCAGTATCTTTGCCAAGAAAACCCAAATGGGGACATGACTGAAGGACTGAACAACAGCAATCTCGGGTAATTAGCATTTTGTCTGACACAGAGTAAGCGCTAATAAAATCATGTAAAATTGAAATTCTCCTCATTCTTACAAGAGGCCCAGGGCTTCAGTGTTCAGGACTATTGAGTCTATATATGTCAAAAGTACAGGGAATGAAATATTGAATTTATGCTAGAGGAGTTTTTGACTTCACATCATAGAATGTGAGGGCTGGAAGATACCTAAGAGATCAACCTCCCCAACCCTCTCCTTTGACAGATGAGAAAATTGAAACCCAGAGAGATGTGACTTGCCAAGGTAAAATGACTAGGTAGTGTCTTCCAAAGAGGCTTATCTTCTTTTTCAAAATCTATGACCTTCTCATCAAAGAAAACTCTGAACTGTTACAATATGAATTCTTTTGAGCAGTTATACAGAGTTATATGCAATTCTTTTTAAAAAGCTAAATCTAAATATATTTAATAAAAAATAAAAACCAAGTTTAATAACATTTCTGTAGGTTTCCTGTGTACATCTTTACTGTTGTTTTGAAACCCCAAGTATATTGTCGTTATTCAGTCAGGTCTGCCTTTTGGTGACCCCCCAGACTATGGGGTTTTCTTGACAAAGATACTGATGTAGTTTGCCATTTCCTTTTCCATTTGGGTATGTAGGCAAATGATAAATGTATAGCCAGGATTGCTCTTACTAAATGATCTTTATTTTCAGTTTCATTGAAAGCAAGTAAGGAACTATTCCTAATGTTACAAGCTAGATTCTAGCAGTTGTACCTTTGCATATCTGATTTTTTGCTCAATGATAAGGATTGAAACCAACCTTTCAGAACATCTACTAATGAAGATCAAAGAATAAGGAAGGATGCATAGGAAAGGAATTGGATTAATAAATTCTGACATAGGAAGTGAACTATTAAAATCCACACACACGCAGAGTATCATTGTTCCAAACTCGATAATTGACTTATTGCTAGGTGCTCCTTTAGCCTTATAGTCCACAAATAGCAAGAGAAATAAAAATGCAGAGGATGAAGGAATAGATTTATTATTGAAATATATATGCATTTATATCCCCTTTGGTCATTGTTTTCTATTTTGTACTAATATGTACAATTTAAAAATTCTAAATATTAAGTATATTTAGAATGAGAAAATTGTGTATTTGTAGTGGGACCCCAAATGAATAGTTTAGTGTGTGAATTCTCCAGTAAAGTCCAACTCCAAGGTTTCATCAACATGTAAAGGATCTCAAAAATTATCCTAGCAAAGAACCAATTCTTGGTTCTATCAGGATGAAATGATTATACATATAGAACAAAAGTGACAATGGATTATATTTTTTGTCCAAGGGCCAATCTAAGATTCAGATGTTGTGAAATATTGCTGCTATTTTTAATCCCATCATTCTTGAGGACCATCAATCAGATTTTGGAGAGATATGCCTTAAAGAAATGACTATCCTTATGATTATTTGTCCCAAAAGATGGCCTGATCTTTGAAGAAGTCTCTGGACAGAGATTTTTGATGTAGTCACTTTTGTGACTACAGTGTCAAGAATCTATGGATTCTGGGGGGCATTTGCCCCTTCTAGGAAATCTTCACTGAATAACCTGTCCTTTGGCACAATTTGAGTAGAGTTATAATAATGGGAGAACTATTAGGACCCAGGGGGACAGACAACTAGGCTCAAAGAAAGGCACACTTGGGTCTAAATCCTCTGCTACATCCTGGCTTTATAACCCAATTCAGAGTGTCTCATCTCTCAGTTATGTTATTGATTTGGAGATCTGTATTTGGGCTATAGGTCCCATAATAAGGGACTGTCTCTGAAACAAAGAGAAAGTACATTTACTTATTTTTATAGCAGCATTTGACATTCCCTGTCTTCCCAGAATAGTTGAACCAATTCTAAACTCCATCAATAGGATATTAATGGGCCTATCTTCCTACAGTTTTTCTAATATTTTACCTTTTCATCTTTTGCCATCTTTGTCAATGTTCTGGTAAGAGATTAAAGGTCAGATGGTCTTAATTTGAATTTTTCTAATGCTGTAGTTCTCAAAGCCTGGTCTAGAATCCCTGGGGGTCCCTAAGAATTTTTCTGTAAGGGAAAAATCTATATTCATAATGAAGTTAAGATGTTTTAATTTCCAGTATCATATACATACAAATATTTACTTATATAAACACATATATTTGTATAAATGCATGGATAGATGTATGAGATAAAACATAACATACATATATATATATGTATAACTATGTATACCTATATACATTTTACATGTATACAATCTATACACATATAATATTTATTTTTATTTTCCTCATGTGAAATGTCAAAGGGACTTGAGTTAGAGGCTAAAGGGAGCTTAATAAATAATAAACAATAAAAAGGCACTTCATGGATGTTAGTTGACTGACTTGGAGAAGATAGGATGTTATCCTTAGAGGTGAAGGGAACATTAGGGATCATGTAAGCCAGTTCATTTTTTTTAGGTTTTTTTTTTTTTGCAAGGCAAATGGGGTTAAACGGCTTGTCCAAGGCCACACAGCTAGGTAACTATTAAGTGTCTGAGGCCGGATTTGAACCCAGGTACTCCTGACTCCAGGGCTGATGCTCTATCCACTGTGCCACCTAGCCACCCCCAGTTCATTTTTTTTAAGACCATTCTTCTGTAAATGCAGGGACTTTATGTCTGTGTGGATTTATGCTACCCTAATTCCTGACTTGAATTTTACTACATAGTCTGTCTTGTATTTCTTCTACCAATCACTAGTCAGTCAGTTAACAGATATTATTAAAGATCTGCTCTCTATTAGAATCTGGTGGTAGAAAGACAATAAGAGTCTAGTATTATACTAGAAAAATCTGGAATGGAGGAGACCTGGGGCCTTACCAAAGCTTTCCACTATCTTGCCAAATGACCTTTGACAAGTAACTCTACTTCTTTGGTTTTCTTTTTCCATTAGATGAAATTGAGAGATAATCTCTATTGTGGAATATTGGAAAGATTTCTACATTTAGACACTCTTGGTTTGAATCTTGCCTTTGTCACTCACCATCTGTGTAAACTTTCAATTTCTTAGCTCTGTAACCTTGGGTAAGACAGTCCATCTTAGGATTTTAGTTTCCTCATCTATAAAATGACAACTGGGCCAATTTGCCTTCAAGAATTACCCTTGTTTTGACTTGTGTGACTATGTGAATTCAATAAAAGTCAAAAAACATTTATAACATAATAAAAAGATTCAAAGAAGTTGCTCTTCCAATCTGCAGTTTTGCTTTGGAAAAAAAAATCAATTTTATTTTCTATTTGAAAAGCTTGGGCTGGCCTTCGATTTCCAACCTAATTGATGCTTTGATTTGCCTTCCAGAACTGCATAGTAACTTTCCCCAAGAGAAATAATGTTTAGAATAATTCTCATAGATCTGATTTATTCATCAACTCCAATAGATGAGAGGGAGAAAAACCTGGACATTTGAAAAGAGAAAAGAATGACTGATATGAATTCTAAAACACTAGAAACAAAAGGCATGAACTTTGAAGAATAGCTCCTATGGCATTTTACAAAGTTTTCAAAGTCCTTTAAATGCACGAACTCATTTGACCCTTATAATTAGTCTGTGAGGAAAATTGTAGAGGTACCTGTAGACATATTTTAGAAATGAGGAAGCTGTATGTATGTAGGTCTGCCCAGGTTACCCTGCCAGTGAGAGCTAGAGGCAGGATGTGGCTTCAATTCTTTCCTGTTTCCAGAACCCTCACCATCACATCATGCTGCATCACTGTTCATCCATCCATCCATCCATCCATCCATCCATCCATCCATCCATCCATCCATGTGTTCATTCATTCAGATAACTACTATAGACACTGTACTGGGTACTGAGGATAAAAAAAACACAAATTCAAGAACAGTCTTTACCCTCAAGGAGATTATTATCTACTTCTCAGGAAACTTGACTTGATATTTTTGATATTTTTTTTGGTAATTTTTTTTTTGCTGGTGCTGATTGTGTCCAGTCTTCTGAATCTGTGTACCCTGATAAAAGACTAAGACATTTCCTTATATTTGTTCAAGTTCAGGTATGTGAACAAAGGTAAAAAAAGTCCTTGCTATTTGTGTGGTGCTTTGGTCTGTTGTTACTAGTCTACATGTGTAGGTAGAGTGAATCCATATAATGGTACCTAAGGCCGGGAGAGGGAGAGAGAGAGAGAGAGAGAGAGAGAGAGAGAGAGAGAGAGAGAGAGAGAGAGAGAGAGAGAGAGAGAGAGAGAGAGAGAGAAGAAGGGGGGGGGGAAGGAGGAGGAGGAGAAGGGAGAGGGAGAGAGTACGAACTGGGATATGCAGGCATTAAGAGTATCTGGCAATATGAAAAGAGAAGCTGGAATTGTTGAGATTAGGATTGGGAGCAGGGTTAATGGTTATTTTATTTCACATTATGTTCCTTATACTTTATCAATCCAAGTTCTGTCCCTGAAGGGATAGGCATTACTTCCTATTTCTGGACCTTTGGCTCCAGTATCTGGTGAGGAGCAAGAATGCTGACCTTGCAGTTAGAAAGATGGAAGGTCAATATTAATGATCTTGTGGATGACCATGGTTAAGTTATTGACCTCTGAACCTTGATTTCCTCAGTTGTAGGATGAGACTAACACCCAATAGTATCTACTTTAGAGGGATGTTGTAGACTCAAATGAAATAATGTACATATAGCATTTTGAAAACATTGAAACAAATAATTCAATTATTATTATTATAATATAACCAAGAAGCATTTAATAAGTCTTATTGAGTGTCAGGTTTTGAACTAGGAGCTGGAGAGAGAAGTACAAAGAGTGAGAAGGCTCCACTCCTTCCTGGGAGAGAGTACTTATATAAACACTGATGACACAGAATCAAGTGTATAGGTACAACTATGTTTGCAGTTGATATGAGGTCTTTTGGAAGAGAGATCATGAGTAGTTGAAAGAATCAGAATAGGCTTCTTGGGGTTTTTTTTCAGAGTGATTAAAATAGTTTTTATTAAGATATCTTAACAAGGGGGCAGCTAGGTGGCACAGTGGATAGAGCACCGGCCCTGGAGTCAGGAGGACCTGAGTTCAAATCCGACCTCAGACACTTAATAATTACCTAGCTGTGTGGCCTTGGGCAAAACCCCATTGCCTTACAAAAACCTAAAAAAAAAATATCCTAACAAAATGGCACAACTCTCTCATAGTGGGAGAGAGGGGCAGGGAAATCCCAACCTACAGGCTCTTTTATGCACTTTGAGAGGCTTTGTTCCCACCCCCCATGCCAACCATAGGCTGCGTTACAAATCTAATCGATACATTGGGCCTTCTACATTGTCCCCACCCTGCTCGTTATACTGATGAGCAGGACCAGCTAGATCCCCTTGAGGATACCAAAGGAGAACGCTAAGACTTGGTTAGGAGCAGGTGGGGCAATCTCATTAGTTTTTGATCAAATTGAGGTCACCTGCCCATAAGGCAACACTATAAGCAGACCTTAGTCTTTGTAATGGAAACTCTGAATCTTCCCTTCAGTTCTTGTGGAACCCAAACACTTACATCTTCCTCATAATCTACCCATTTTCTTTTATAATTATAATAATAATAATAATAATAATGATAATTTGGGTTCCACAGCTTTTATGATTTTTTCTTAAATCGCAACCCTTGTTACTGACATAACTACTGACTTTTCTTCTGTCAAGATTTTTCCTTCCTCATTATCAGAGACATGGACCCATCCTATTTTCCAGGTTTGTACAGGAGCATATGTCAACCTTCTGAGGTCTTTTACTACTTGCCAGAATAGGCTTCTTGTAAAACATAGAGTTCTTAAGCTAAGAGAGAGAAAGACTCTAAGATGGACTATGAGAATGATGTACAATGACCAGTACTAAGTTAATGGGGGGGGGATGGGATATTGGGTGTGATGAGCAAAGAGAATATCAGTTTCCCTGGATCACAGAGATCAGAAGGAATCATACTCATGGAGCCTGGAAAGATAAATTGGGATCAAATTGTGAAGGATGTTAAAAATTAAAAAGAGACTTTTTTTTTTATTCTGGAAGCCACTGAAGTTTGTTGGGTAGGGAAACCAGATGGTCAGATCTGTCTTCCACATAAAATGATCTTCTCATCTTATATTCAAAGGAATTAAAATAGAAATAGTTTTGGGACAAATCTCTAAGAGTACTCTTTGTTCTTTTATCTCTAATATTGGGTGAATTACTGCATAGGGAATAAAAGAATTAGTTTTTATAGTTGAATAAGAGTAAAGGGATATAAGCCCATCATCTGTAAGTTCCCTGAGAGCATCTTTAGGGTACTTCTTTTAAAGCATGCCAGACAATAGGGGTGGATATACTGAATTTTATTTCCATATATTTTTTCAGATGTACTCCTTTTTATTTTATGGCAAGGTAATGAGGTTAAGTAACTTGCCCAAGGTCACACAGCTAAGTAGATATTAAGTGTCTGAGACTGGATTTTAATTCACGTCCTCCTCACTCCAGAGTTGGTGTTCTCTTCTTTGCGCCAACCAGCTGCCCTTGTATTTCTTATTTGATGTGTTATTATTATTATATAATTTATGCATTTACATCATTTTACGAAAGAAAAAGACATGGAACAGTGGACAGAAGGTCAGCCATGGAGTAAAGAAATCCTGAGATCAAGCACTCCTGAAATAGTAAAACGCTGTGTGAAGCTAGGTAAGTCTCCCTACTTCAGGCAATTGTTCAAGACTATAAGCACTGAGATTTGTATACTGGTAGAATGAATCTCCTCATAAGGGAATGAAATAAAATCAATGAAATCAGATGTCTAGATCCCATCATTAGCTATAATTGTATCATTTCATATAATTTGATGATGATGATGATGGTGTGGTGGTGGTTTTAGCAGTGAGGTGATGGGAATGATGATGTTGGTGATGATGCTATTGAGTTGATCAAGAGACCTAATTAGAGTTATCTTTTATCCTCTTCAGGTGTCTGTTCAATCTCTTTAAGTAAAGGGTTCTCAGACTGGTGTTATATTTTATTTGAATTGCCTGATGGATTTCCAGATTTGCTCCCAGTTCCCTTTGAAGTTATGACTCTCAGGGTTAGGGTTGTTATTCCTTGCATATTGTGCTCATAATTTCTATTTACACTCACTAAAAAGCTCAGATGTCTGTGTAAACACTGAGTCATTCCTATGAGGTAATGGGTAGTATTGGCATTTATTATGTTCCTTAGACAGTCGACCTCTTTTTTACAGTTTCTCCAAAATGTGATCATTAATCACATTCATTTTTCAAGAGCAAGATCTCTTCCCAGTACTCCAAGAGTACCTCATCTCTTGGTATTTTCAGGAATTTCTTGCCATATCTTCCCGAAAGGATGGACAGTTTTCTGGATTTTAGAAAGATGTAAACAATATGGGAGACTGGTTTTCTTCTTTTTCCATCCCTCTGTAATTGCTACCTTACCCCCAAACTAGGCAGAAAACATCTATAATTCAGGATCTTTGTACTTTTCACTACTTTGGATATGTCCCTACTGGTGTAATGACTTTGAACAAGTCTCTTTGATAGGGAA